>NC_056730.1:875020956-875123456 GCF_019279795.1 Protopterus annectens | reverse complement strand
CTGACTGCACTTGATAAGTATGGGAATTGTCTGTGATGAATATCATTGAATGTATATGGGCAAGAGGTTGAAACTCTATGTAAAATTCGCAAGTTGGTCATGTTTTTTTTCACTTTCCATCATACTCAGACGTCAGCATTTTACTCAATAAATGACTGACTATGGTGGTTTGGGCAGAATATGTGGGATAGCAACTGATAATTGACACAGTGCTGCACTGAATAGTGTTGCCATCTAAAAGTGCTTGGTTGTCAGTTTGAATTTTTTGGCTACAATTCCATTTGTGTGGAGTCTATATGCATGTCCTCTTTCTTTGTGGGGTTTTATCTATGTGCCTTGGTTTCTCCGCCCATACTTCCCAAACCCTTAGCTGTATAATATATGGCTCTGGTTATCTGTAAATTTACTTTCACCCCCAATCTAACATCAGAGAGGTGCACAGAATGTAACTTGGTGGGGTTGGACGGCAAGCACTATTTCCATTTATGATTTATTTATCCTTGCATTTACCTGCTCAGTTTATGGGGAACTACTGTTTTGCTAGTATTGAACAGTAAGCTTTGGACACAACTTATTTTTTCCTTGAAGGGAAAATAAGACTACATTTCTTTTTTTTACTGATGATTTTTTTTTTCTGTAGGCAATCTTTAAATAAAACATTTGTAGAAAAAGCTTAAAGACGCACAACAGGACATCTAGAACCCAATGATTTCTGAAGGTCTAGCAGTCCCTAGATCCTCGGCTTAATTCATTTGCTTCCTTCAGACATTAGAGTAGAGTCTTGGCCAGGTGGGGAATGTTTAAGGCATGGCAAGAAGCTAAGAAGCAATTTATCTGGATGGTATGAGACCTGGATGAGAAAAATACAGGTGAATGGCACTGGAAAAGTGCATCAGGGACTTTTATGCAACAAAGTGGCCCATTGAGTCCTTTGTCTATGACTCCAGCCTTGTTAAATGCAGTCAGACATCTGAGAAGCATGTATGGTGAGTAAAGTGGCTATAATGAGCAAGTACATACAGGATTAGTCTATGGATGAAAGTGAATGACTGAATCTGTCATTTGATCAGAACTAATGGTTAATGAACTGCTATAATAGAGCTCCCCTCCATTTCAGTTAACCTACCCACTCATTTGTTCTCTGTAGCCCTCCTGTTGCTTTAACATCACCAGCTGACAGTGGGGAAGCATTGGGTATTAGGAAATATCAACCAAACAGAGGGAAGACAGTGATGATGTGGAAGACTGAACAACAAACATGGGAGGACACATCTGCTTGAGTTAATGGTAGCTCAGATGGATGTAAAAAATCCCATGGCACCCATTGAAAAGAGTAGAAGGAAGTTACCCAGTGCCCTGACCAAACTTCCCCTAGCAGTATAAATACTATTTCAGGTTTTCCCTGAAAAGAGGTCACTATTCTAGTGGGACTTACTCAGCCAGCGAAAGGTAAATTAAAAAATAATACATAAGACAAGAACTTTTTGCTTTCAAAATAGATATGCACATTAATATTCTTAATACTTTATAGCAATATGATAGACACATTGACAATGCATTTTTCAGTGTTTAAACTGGGATTGTAAAACCTTAGCAGCTGTTCTTGTGTTGAACAATTTCATATTCCTGTCTATAGGCAGTATTAAATGTGCTGCTGAGGAAAGCTAGATACTGAACATTGCATTATATCTAACATAAAATGTTTGGTGCTATTCTATTAACATGGCATTTCTAGAAAAAAGCATGTTTTGGAAAATCAATATTTAGACAGCTTCAGAATGCACAATGACTAAAACATTATTGCACTCCAGTTTATAAGGTCCACTTGGAATATTGTTTTGATATTTCAAATCACTGCAACAGATTTTAGGAGCTTAATTAACTTGTATTTTATTTTCCTTCCATTAGCCATCTGTTAATCTATGTATTACATAAACAAATGTTTTCTGTTTTACAATATTAAATTTCAATGTTACTACCCTTTCCAGTAACATAATATCTCATTCCGTTCTGATTTTTTTGTAATAACTTTTTATTGTTTTTAATTGAAAAAAAATGGGAAAAATCTGTAACAGCACAGCATCAGCAAATACAAAAACACATGCTGACATAAAAATTGATGCTAGTACAACAAATTGCACTTTATAAATTAGGTACATTTCCAGATGAAACAAAAAGTATCAATTAACAGCAACTATGCATTTTCAAAGAGGAAAACGAAGTTTTAAACATATGTGCTATCTTGAAACTGTTTGATAAGAACTTAAAAAAAATGAGAAAGACTCGGCTTATTAAACTTCTTCCATATTATATTATATATCTGTAACAGTGCTGTATGCTATGTTATAGTTAACCAAAGAACCATCAATCTGAGTTGGTGATAGCTCAGATAGATGTAAAAGATCCTGCAACACTTATCAAAAAGAGTAATGTAAGTTTCCTGGAGCCCTGGCCAAATTTCCACTAGTCAGTATGAATACCACCATGGGTTTCCCCTGAAAAAGACCACTGTCCTAGTGTCATGTAACTGAGCATGTTCTAAGATCATCCCATTTGTTTGTCACTTTCTTTGAATTGGTACTCCTGGGCCAAATCTGAAAATGGTCTCTGATATCAGTGGTCAGTCCCTTTAACAAATTTAAATAAATATATAAATAAGAAGACAATTTATTTAGAAAAATAGAAAAGTTACCATGCAAAAAGGTAATGACATCTATAAAAATAATTTGAAACCTAAATCCCCATAACTCTGAAGAGAAAGACACCGGAAACCAGATCAAACACATTTGCTGCATCAACTGAAAATGTTAACAAAAAGTGATTAAGGGATTGCTTCATTACCATTAAGGATTGCGGTGATACAGACCAATCAGGGCTATAGTAGCCTGTACTAATCTGGACTGAAAAGTGGAAACTAACAAGGGAATAACTTGGTTTAACATTTTTCCCAAATCTATTGCAAGGATCTCGGTGGCATAAATTATTAGGCTATTAGATAGTCATATTTTTATCTTTAAGATCAATTCTAGTTTTATTACTCAAAGTTTTATATTTTTTAATCAAAAACCATGAAAAGAAAAAAATAAAATAGAATTTTGAAGACCCTAGAAGAAATCAGTGTATAAAACATGCTGGTTTAGCTCTTTGGCGCTGGAGATTTTCTTTTTAATTTTTAAATGAACAATGCCAAGAAAAATCTAAATGCTATTGATCGTTGGGTCATGCATAAAGTTATATGTTACTTCCAAATGATTCAAATTAAATATGTCAGGAAAAAAATAATAAACTCATCAGTAACCCTAATGTGGGACAGAGAGAGCAAATCTCAGAAAATAGGAATTAAAAACTCTTGAAAATCATGAGTGTTAGAAAAAGGTTGTCCTACAGTACTAACAAGATAAAATTATTGAATTTATCTTTTTAATAATTTTAGGTAACTCAGAGTTTTGAGCCAACTCACAATATCTCACCAAATATATAGAAACAATACAAGTAACTAAAGAAAATGTTTAAGACTAAGTTTGCTCTGTTATAGCATAATCTTTTCTAGCAATTCAACTAAAGAAATCCATCTGAAGTTTACCAAATTTCAGAATGTCCTTCTTATTGGTATTCCAGTACATCTGTTTTTAGGAAAGGCAGTTTTATTAATTAGGTATCCATGCATATTAGCTTTCAAAGTTGCCCACCTTATATCTAGTGCATTGGAAAAATTATCTGACTAATCTAAATGATCATTAATACAATTAATAATCTCAGGATTCTCTAATTGTTTTAAATTTATATATCAAGAAGAAGAAATAGAATCAGTATCTAAAAACTCAGTATGAAGGCGAACATTTCGAAAAAGGTATATCATGTTTAACCTCTGAAGCCAAGTATATTATACACTTTATATAGTATATTATAGATTGAGAAACCAGGAAATAGCCATTTCCTGATGATGACCAGTAATCCCAAAGGAAAAAAATGTGTTATCTTTCAAAAGACGAGGCAAAGACCCTAACAACAATATGAAAGAGCAGATTATGTTAGTAAACATATGGCAAGAAATTAAAGAGGTAAGGAAACCTCTCCAAGATAATTTGACAGCACATATATTTATAGGTTCATAGGTGTGTACTAGGCTAATGGCCCTGGTGCCTTTATAAGCCTAGCCCATATGATTACCCTGGCATTGTGCCACCCGACCTTAGTTCCTAGTGCCTCTGTCGAATAGTGCTACTGGAGTGATCCCCGGGGTGAATTTTCTATTTCTCATCCACTCATCAAGATTTCTCTTGAAAAGGGCTACTGAGGTGCTCTGCTTGACATGTATGGGAAGTTTGTTACATAGCATGGGCAGTCTCTGGGTTATGAACCTGCCCCTCCAGCATGTTCTGTTCATTGTGGTAATGAGGTTGAGGTCTTTGGAGCATGTGGTGCAGAGGGATTGGGATTTCTTTAGCTGTAGCATTTCTAACAGAGCTGGGCCAGACATGGCTTTGTAAGTCAAACAGAGATCGTCTCAAAGTAGGCAATATGAGACAGAGAATAGGTGGAGATTTTTGAGTCTATCCATATAGGACAAGTGATTAAGGCCTAGGATCCTCTTTCTGTGGTACTTTTGTGGCCTCTCCAGTTGTTGCAGGTGTCTAGTGAGGTACATGCCAAATGGGGCATTGTACTTGATAATTGACCTAATGAGGGAAGAGTAGAGGGAGACAATGACCTCTTTCTTCCTGGATGCAAAACCCTTAGTAATGAGATGTGCCACATAGAAGGACTTTATGACCACATTGGCAATGGGTGGTCAAAAGAGAGGTTGCTGTCAACCTGTGTCCCCAGATCTCTTATAATGCTTTCTGTGTTCAGTGGACTACCATTGATGTGGTAATTCAAGGGAACCGGGTTTTTCCCAAGGGGGATGACGACACATTTTTTGGCATTAAGCTTAAGGCCATGGTTCTGACACCAGTTGTTGGTCTCAGTGAGGCCTTTCTGTAGGATGTCAACATCACTTGGGGAGTTAATAATAGCTCCCAACTTGCATTCATCTGTGAACTTTCTCAGCCAGAGTCCCTTTGTGTTGGCCTGGACTTCAGAGAAGTAGATACCAAACAGGAGAGGACCCAGGACCGAAACCTGTGGGACTCCACTCGTGACTGGTTGGCAGTCTGACTTGGAGTCAGCTACTTCCACACTGTCAGTTCTGTCTGTGAGCTAGTTTGCAACCCACCTAGTGATATAGGGGTTGATGCTCAGCTTAGTGAGTTTTTCTATGATTCTTGATTGGGGAATGGTATCAAAGGACTTGGCCAGATCAAGGTAGGCTGTATGAACCACCTTGCCTTCATCCACAGCTGTGGTGACTGACTCAAAGAAGTTGACCAAGTTGAGCAGGCATGATCTACACTTCACAAAACCAAACTGCATAGGATCCAGAGTTTGGAGATTCCCTATAACCTTGTTTATTATGATGCATTCCATAGCCTTGCATATCAGACTCATCAGGCTAATGGGGTGATAGTTGTCAGGGTCTGTAGTTGCTCCTCCTTTGTGGAGAGGGATGACTGTAGCAGTGCACCATTCGGTAGGGACAAAACCTGAAGTGAGGCTGTGATTGAACAGGGCACATAGGTGAGGTGCCAGTTCACTCTGTAGTTCATGTAGAACACAGCCAGGAATATTGTCAGGTCCCATAGAAGCTGTATTCTTGGCCTTGGACAGTGCTGTTTTAACCTATGCAGCAGTAATACTGGGTGCCTGGCAATCTACTGGTATTGTGACTGGTCCTTTGGGGGGTGCAGTAAAGTTGGCACTGAATCTGTTGGCCAGTATATTGGCAATATCTGTTGACTCGGTATAAGAGGTACCATTGTACAGTAGCTCAGAGCAAATCTGGGTATTGCCATGGAGATTCTTTACATAACTATAGAAGGCCTTGTGGTTGTCTTTACTATCTGCTGCAATTTTGTTTTCATAGCTAGCTTTAGAGGATTTGATGAGGGATCTTAACCTTTTGTTGAGGCTGATAAGGGAGTTTTTCCAGTCTTGGGACTTTACCTTATTCCACATCAGTTTCCTCCTTCTGCTGTAGAGTTTGTTTATGGCAGAGGAACACCAGATTGGCTTCATTTTTTTTTTTGAGGAGAGCGTCTTGGTTCTATTGGGTATGGTGAGATCCATGCATTTGTGTACATGTTCGTACAGTACATTTGTGTATGATTTGGCAGTCATGCAACTACTCTCCATTTGCATGGGTACCGTGAAGTTAGCCACCTCTGTTTTTAGGACCCCAAAGTTAGCTTTGGAGAGGTTTTTCATGGTGGTGACCTTTGTGGGGGGGTGGGGTGGATTTACAAGGTGATTAGTTTGTGGTCGGCTCTAACCAGTGAGGAGTTGATTATTGGTGTAGAACAACAGTTGCCCGTGTTAGTAATAACCAGGTCAAGGATGTTGCTACCTCTAGTGGGGGTAAGAACGAGCTGGTCCAGGGCATTGGAATTAATGAATTCCAGGAAGCGTTGGGCAGGTGTATTGGTACATGTGTAGTTTTCCCAGTTAATGGAGGGGTAGTTGAAGTCTTCCAGTATGAGAGTGTTAGGTTGAACCCCAATATTCTCCAAGGTGCTTATGAATGTGGAGTGTGAGTCTTGGGACATGGTTGGGGACCTATAGCAGGCTACAATGTGAATTGCTGTCTTACCCAACTTGAAGTATCTCAGATGCATTATGTTGGGCTACCAGTCTGGAGGTGTGCACATCCTTTATTAATATGGAAACACCACCACCTTTGGAGCTTCAGTCCAAGTTCTGGGGCTAAAAGGTGTGAAATTAGTTATAGCCTGATAGTGCAGGGGTGCTTTCTGCTGCCTTGAACCAGGTCTCTGTTACAGCACAAATGTTGATGTTCTCCATTTTAAAGAGTGGTTTGAGTGAGTGCATTCTGAGATTTAGACTTCTAGCATTGAGCAGCATGACCCTCAGACTGGATTTGTTTGTACCTGTTACAGTGGTAATTTGGTCTTTGGAACACTGCCTTAAAAAGGCACTATAGGAGTGGCAAGAGCCTTGGCCAGTATTCAGAAGCTCAGGGGTGACAGATGCAGGCCATCTCTGGAACAGCATCAAGGTCTGTCAATCATGTCATCCCAGGCAGACAGATACTGGATCCCCTTAGAATGACACCAGAAACATAGCCAATTGTTGAAATCAATCATTTTATGCTTGTACTGTGGTATCATTCTGGGTGATGGTAGGATGCTGCTCAGGGCTAGGGTCATGCCCGCCTGGGCTACATAATCCGAGAGCTCCTCTATGTCTCTTTTCATGTAGTCCAGGGAGGTACATCTCAGGTCATTCACACCCACATGTACAATGACAGAGTCATATTCGTACCTGTTGTTGAGGAACCTGAGTGCGCATGTTATGTGGTGGATCATGACGCCTGACAGGCAGCTGACTGTTACTTTCTCCTTATTCAACCTAGTGAGTGGGACATCAGTGTGCCTCACTATCGAGGCACCTGTGACTAGTGTGTTGGGCATGCTGTTTTGCCTTAGGGGCTTTGGTTGAGTGGCACACTGTTTTGGAAAGTTATGTGTCTCGTGATTAGTGTTGTGTTGTGGTGGTCAAGTGCATTTCTGCCTAGGAGGTCTCTGCTGTTGGGGTAGATTTTTATTGAGAACCTCCATGAAGGTGGGTGTGTGGTTTGTGTTTTTATGTGAAGGCAGTGCTGGTGTGTGTTCTGGAGGGCTATGTGTTCCATGTGGTGTGATGCAAGTGTTGACCTTCTCCTCTTGACCAGCTATTCCAGTCTTGGTTGGAGAGTGCGTGGCTTCCAATTTGGATATATAAGTACATCTCTCGCAAGTCTGAGTGTTGGGAGGTAAGAGGAGAGGGCTGTCAGTGTACATGAGGCAGTTGTTACATTGCCTCAGGGTGCCCAACTTCACCAGGTTAATAGGAGAAAGCACAGGGAACTGACCTTTAGACGTGCCTGGAGGGGTGGGTATTAATAATACGTACTGGAGCTCTTTCCTTGTGCAACATTTAGTGCTCGTAGTACTTTTGTGTGCCACAATAATTGCTACAAGAAGTCTGGTAAAGTGCTAAACTAATCAGCTAGTAAAAGTGCAGGAGAGAAGAGAGCTAGCAAATGTAAGGGAAAATTGAAGAGCAGACTTTGGCACCACTCAGAAGCTTACAAACAGTCCTGGATACGTCAAATCTCTGTTTGAACTAGACTAGTTACAGGAAAGGTAGGAAAAGTGCAAATGTGGGCTTTTAAACCAGAAAGTTAAAAGAGATGGAAAATCTGCCCAAACGACCAATAAACTACAATTTCTGGACCAGAAACCACTCCTCTTGTGGTAGATAGGTTATCTAGTGTTTACCACTCCCACTGACAAGTTAGACGACTTCTCTCCAACACAGAAAGGCTTGGGGGGGCTCAGAAGCTTACAAACAGTCCTGGATACAGCAAATCTGTACCTGGACTAGACTAGTTACAGGAAAGCTCGGGAACAAGTGCAAATGCAGGCTTTTAAACCCAGACATTGAAAGAGATGGAAAAGCTGTCCAAATTGTCAATAAACTACAATTTCCGGGTCAGAAAACACTCCTCTTGTGGTAGATAGGCTACCTAGTGCTTACCACTCCCACTGATAAGTTAGAAGGCTTCCCTCCAACACAGAAGGGCTTGGGTGGCTCAGAAGCTTACAAGCAGTCCTGGATACAGCAAATCTGTATCTGAACTAGACTAGTTATATGAAAAAACAAATTGGTGGAGACCCAGGAGGGGATCAATGAACAAACAGAAATAATTCAAATGTTGGCAGATGAGAATAAAGAACTAAAGGTAAGGGAAGAAGCCTCAAAATCAAGTATAGAATATTTGGAGGAGGAAGAAAAGAAAACAGACTTGGAAGACAAGGAGTAAATAAAAATGTGAAGATCTCAGTTATCCCATTAAAATACAAATTAGGAGAGGGACTGTATGGGGACAATAAGAGACCCTCTGGCTAAATGGAATAACATTGCAGAAGAGGAATTAAAAATTAAAAAGGCATATAGAATGGCTTGGCAGTCAGAGAGAGAAAGGGCCCATAGGCCAAGCATGATTATAGTCCGATTCCTTAAGTATGAAACCAAAGAAAGAGTTTTAGAAGAGGTAAGGAAACCAGATCAAATCCTCACAATAAACTGGGAGAGGAAATACCTTAACCATGATATTTAATTTGAAAGAAGAACAAAAAAAAAAGCATTTATTCCAATAATCAGACAGTATAAAGAGAGGAGAATAAGGTGGAGGCAATGGTACCCAGCTTTAATGAGGATTTATCAAAAGGGAATGGTCAAAATATTTTCTGACTCCAAAGCAGCAGGGACTTTCTTGCAGAAACTTGTAAATCACTGAACTGGAAAAGAAGTGGAACAAGTGAGGAAGGCAACAGACAGTAGTGGGCAAGAGACAAAAATAACAGAATCAGAGGAACACAGGATAGACTTCTTCCCAAAATTTATGAAAAAAACAAAAAACTGACAGAGAAAGAAGAAGTGAGAGAGAAAGCAGCAGAAGGACAATAGAAAGGGTGGAAGAGTGGAAATGCTTGAAAGAAGAGACTTACTATAAAAGAGATAAAGTGAGGAAGAAGATCATAAGGAGGAGATATGCCATAGATCAAATATGATCAATGGACATTGTAAATGGACATTTATACAATGGACTGTATATAAACTAGAAGAGGAGGGAGGTAAATGGGGAAAATTGAGAAGAAGTTTGTAAACGGACACTAAATGCAATAATTGTGAAATGACAACAAACATTGGTGTGAGTGCTGAGAGTAAGGAACATTCCCCAAAGGGGTATGGGAAAAGAAACAGTAAATTAAGCAACATATATAAATCATGAGGCTTCTCTGCCAATATGGAAAATGACTTTTTAAATGAAGAGGAAGAAATGAATGAAGCTGAAATGCCAAGAAATAACAATGATGTTAAATAAGATGCTATGGGAGTTAACAGCTTAAAACAAACTCCACTTAGAGCAGTTATTTGATAGGGGAACATAAAAAACACAGGAACACAATGGATGGTGTGAATACTTACCAACAGATGAATGATAGCGATGGGCCAGAGCACAAGACACCAAACACAAAGGGATGAAGAGGAATGCAACAGGAACTATGTAAACATTATAACATTAAAAGCAATAAAGTAAATATACACAAAGCAGGTTGAGAGAATAGATAGTAAAAAGAATAGGCCATAATATAATTAGGGAAAGACAAATGGATAGGAAGGTGTTGGATTAAGTAAAATTAAGAAAGTGATGAGGGGAAAGACAGGACGACATGAGTAGCAAGAAGATAAGCAATGGAGAACTAAGGGAAAATGCTAGAGAACAATAGCCTAAGACAAAAGAAAATGAATAAGGGTAGAGTACGTCAAGGAAAATGGACAGCAGAGAAAGTACAAAACTGAATGAGGGAGAGAGAGAAAATGGGAGAGAGGAGAAAGATGATAATAGACCCAGAGATGATATGTAATCAAGAACGAAGATACAACTGCAGTAAAAATAGATGAAGATATGGAAAGATACAAGAAGGAGAATGAGAAAGAGACCTTGAAATGAGGATATAAAGGGGGAAAGGATGGGGAATTTATACACATACAAAACAAGTAAAAGAAAGCACGAGTGAAGAAATAATGCCAAACTATAGGCAGGAAAAGATGAAATACACAACATGAGATTGTAACAGAAAAATACAAAGGACATCAAGATGGAAAGAAGACAGTGAACAGCAGAGTAAGGGGGCTTCAAAGCGAAAGAGGAAAGGAAAGCAGAGAAACAGGACTAGTGGAGGACCCCAGATGCAAAGAGTGCTCTAATAATTATGAGGGACTACAGGAACAGGGCACGGGCCAAGTCATTCAAACAGAGCAGAACTCTAAAGAAGGAAGGGAAACATAGTTATACGAGGTAAGACATTCAAAAGGGGGAGGGTAAGAAAAAATAGCTCTTGAAACAGGGAAGTATCAAGTTACAGAATTAGGGATAGAAATAAAAAAGACAAAATAATAAGAAGAGAAGGGATGAGAATAGGGAATGAAGGGAAGGAAAAAAAGAGAAAGGAGAGCAAAGAAATAGAAAATGACTAGCGCATTCAAAATGCACCTTGCCTAGAATATCAAACAGGCTAGGAAACAGTAAAAAGAGAAATTCTGGTACATGTAAAGAGAACCACAGCACAGATTTTAATGCCACAAGAGTCATACATAAGTTCTAAAGAGCATGAAAAAGATACATAGAGAAGACATACTGTGGCTAACTCCTCATGGGGAAATAGAAGGCAAAGAATGGTAGTGATACTTAAGAAAAAGACACCCCATGCTAACAGAGGGGAGAATGAAAGTTAGGAAAGGGAGATTTTTAGGCATAAAGGGATGGTTAGACAGAATAAGACTCTCAGTAGTAGTAATATATAACTTCCCCAGAGCATCTATAAAACAAATGAGAAGACTATTAGGAGCGATTGTTCACTTCCAGGAAGGAAAAGCAGTATATATTGGGGACTGGAATACTACCATTAGGAGGGAAGAGGTAGAAAGAGGACCCAAAGCAGGAAGAATAACTAAAGGAGGGAGATTCCTGAAGAGCTTCTTGTAGGCAGTGGGGTGGAAGGGTGTGAGAGATACAGACGCAGGGAGGGTTACATGAAGCAGATATGCATATTACTCTGCAAGATGTAAAAGTTGGTCAATAACAGACAGAAGCTATATCTCAAAAGAGCAGGAGGTGAGTATGGAACCCCTCACTCTCTCAGACCATAGAATGATAGGATTGAAAATACTGGGAGAGAAGGAGACAGAAGTAAAGACACACTGGTGTGTTCCAGTATACCTGACAATTGATTAGAAAGAGAAAAAGAGCTTAGCAAAGATGACAAATTGGTGACAGAAGAAAATAGACAAGAAACAGCATATAAATGGGATAACATATTAAGAGATATGATACAATAACAACAGGCAGGCAGAGAAAGAGCAAGGAAGAGAAAAATAAAAGACTCAAAAAATGTTAATAGAAGTACAAAAACAGAAGATATGGAAATCAAAACGGAAAGGAAAGAGAGAGAAAGAAAATTATGCAAGGAACAGAGGATAAGAAATTGTGAGATAAAGGAATAGCAGTGGAGAGATTATACTTCAAAATAAGTTTGAAACCTACAAAGGCATTAGCAGTGACATTGAGACAACAAGAGGTGAAAAGGGGATTTATGACAAAGGAGGCAAGAGAGAGAGAAGAGAAAGAGAGGAAAGAAAGACAGCTAAACTAGTGGTTTTAGAGGGCTTTAGGTAATATTATCAAAACCTATACAAAACAAAATAAAATGAGGAATGGACAACTGAAGAGGAAGAAAGAGAGTGGTAATGACCAAACACGGGATGAGTAGAGGAAGAAGTAATGACATTGAGTAAATAAATAAAGCTGAAAGAATATTTAAATGCATGGCAAAAGATGAAAAAAGAAACATCTCAAGATAGTGAGTTTTACCAACTGAGTTCTGAGAGATTCAGAAGAATAAGATTGTAGGAAAGTGAGTATGACTGTACTATGTTATTTCAGGGGGCTGGGTGGGTGAGAATATCCCAAACTCATGGAAAGAGGTGGTGATAATTGTTATGATATGAGGTATTGCCAGATATGCCAGGAAAAGTAGGGCAGTGGATGTGTAACATATGCCAGCATAGCTAACTTGAGTTTTGTAAAGAATTGTATGTCATTTGTATATCAAACTAATTAGTACAGGTGCTTGTGCTAAAAATTTATTTGTAAAGCTGCTTGTGTTAAAAAATGTATCAACAGTGGGTCCTGCTGGACAGAAAAAAGAAATACACCTGTGTTTCAGACTGTATTGTAACTGTTGAAATTAATATTGTAACAGATGATACTGGAAAAGAAGAGGTTAAGCTCAGCCCCAGCGAACTTTTAGAAAAATACCCTGAAATTAAATTACTTAAATTAGGCCATAAAGATTTTATCTCACAGGTCTCAAAGCAGTGAGAGACACAAAGTCTGTACTAGGAAGCCTTCTCTATTGTCCTTAGGGGTGATCTGATTGCTACTCTGGAAGGGTAGAAGTTTGAAATTGTTTTATGACTTCCAGAAGCTGCAACACATCTTAGCAAAGCTCTATATGTGTGTATGGTAGCACATATGTGTGAGATTCTGGTTCATTTTCTAGTAAAGGGGGGTAGTATGGGAACCAGATGTCAGATGACCAGATGTATGTGATGTCATTCTGTAATCCAGCACAAAACTGATGTTTTAATATTGGATGACATTTAAGTCTTAGAGTAGTCTGTTTTTATAAGCTGACATAGAAGACTCACTCACCTACTTTATCTTTTCTTCCTTTAGTAAGTAACCAAGGAATAGTAATTTTTAGATCAATCAGAAAAATCTAGAGAGATTAGTTAAGTACTGTTTTTCTGTATCTGTGTGAATCTATTCATCTGTGATTTTTTAATATTTCCTGTGACTGAAACTCTGGTGTTTATTGCAAATAGATATTTAGTTTTTTCATGTTCTTTTATTATTTATTAGTAAATATATTTAAACTTCTCATTGTGGCTGGTCCTTTAGAGAATATTTTAACCTTTGAGACCACTTATATTTATATTTACTGACACTGTGATCACTACCGAGAGCCCTGCCACATTGGGCAAACACTACCATTTGTATTAATATTAATTTCACTCAGTATAATTGAGTACCCTTGTAAGAGCCTTAGAGTAGCTGGCTTTGGAGTGTCTGGTGGCAGTAATTAATTTTGGTGAGGAAACAAGCCCTTAGCACTTTGCCTGAGGACATGAGAATCTGGTTGGCAGACTGGGAGTGTAACTCTGTAGATGAACTGGAGAGAAAAGGGGATCTCTACTTAGCAAGCTGAGCATCACTGCACAAGAAGGGGATACCCAGTGCTTCACATAGATATAAGGGAAAACATGGTACGCAGCCTAACCATCCCAACAGAGTCTACCAGTAACAGGGGAAGCCACTAGTTCAGGTACACAGTCAGGATCAAGGGTTAGATGTTTTAAATGGAATCAGTGGGGCCATGTATCATACAGATGTCCATGGAGGCAAGGTGGGGAACAAAAGTGAGAAAGCCATCAAGTGGGAATAACAGTATGGCAGTGGTAAGTTATATGAAGACAACAGGTTACCAGACTATCACTGGAGTTTACATCCTATCTTAGTGGATTGGAAACATGCTACCGCTAAGAGAGATACAGCCTCTAACATAACCATTGTGAAGTCTGCAGTGGTTAAAGAGGAGCAGTACTTACTTGGGCAGTCCACTCCAGTCAGAGCTTTAGGGGGTACCCCATTCCAAATGCCTTTGGCCAGGGTTCACTTTGACTGGGAGTGTGGAAAAGGAAGCAAGCAAATAGGTGTGTTTGACGATATCCCTGCAGATGTCTTGATAGGGAATAATTTTGATAATGCAGCACCTTGCATGCATGCAGTTACACACAGTCAGGCTTGGAGACAAGCATGTGGGTCTGGTAGCCTGGGCAAGACCCAGACAGATGCCACACCTGAAGCCAGGGCTGGTGAGGTGGCTATTTCAGGGAGGGAAATATCCTTTAGCAATTAGCCTGGAGGTGAGCCACAGCTGCTGGTAGGTACCGATGTTTCCTTGGACAGAGTGACTGCAAAAAGCAGAGGTGAGTGGTAGTATCCAGGCTGACAGTAAGGCACCACTGTCACAGGATACCAGACTTCATGTGGAAGAGGAGCTGGGAAAAGTTACAAAGATAGAGTTGAGACAGGCTCAGCTCTTGGAACCTACAGTAAGACACTTGAGGGAGGCAGCTAGGGAGGCACCTGATTCTCAAGGAAAGGGGGAGTTTTTATACTGGCACAAAAAGTTACTGTATATAGAGAGTGGACCCCTTCCTGAGGTAGGGCTAGAGGGTGAGGTTATAGAGCATTTGGTAGTTCTCAGAGCCTACCATCTGGAAGTTCTAGCCATAGCCCACGACATTCCTTTTGCAGGTCATATGAGCATAAAGCATACCAAGAGATGTATTATGCAGACTTTTATTAGCCTGGGATTGCAAGGGATGTAACAGGGTACGGCAGGACCTGTGAGCAGTGGCAAAAGTTAGGCAAGGCAGGAGACAAGGTCAAGGCTCCTTTGATGCCTTTGCCTGTGATTGAGGAGCATTTCAGATGGTAGCTATGGATATTGTAGGGCCTCTGAGTACCCCAGGTTCCACAGGCAAAAGGTATATCCTGGTGGTACTAAATTATGCTACTAGATACCCTGAGGCAGTGGCTCTGTCCTCCATTGAGGCAGAGAAGGTGGCAAATGCTTTGTCAGAGATTTTCAGCAGGGTGGGTTCCCAAGAGTAATAATGACTGACAGAGGTGCCAATTACATATCAGACATGTCTGTGGAAGTGCTGTGGGGTGAAGCATCTAAAGACCAACCCCTACCACCCCCAGACTAATGGTCTTGTGGAGAGGTTAAACTCTAAACTAAGGACCATGCTATGGGCATTTGCAGGCCAGTTTAAGTGAGAGTGGGAAAAATATTTGCCTCATCTGCTGTTTGCATAGAGAGGTACCCCAGGAATCCACAGGTATTTCACCCTTTGAGTTGCTGTATGGGCATAAGGTGAGGGAGCCTTTAGATTTGATTCATGATGAGTGGGAGGGTAAGTTTGAATCCCACAAGAAGTCTGTTGTGGCATATGTCCTAAACCTGAGGACAAGGCTTAGGGAGCTCATGGGCTTGGCCCAGGAGAACCTGGCAGGAGACTGACAGCAGAAAAAGTCTGGTATGACAGGAATGCTCAAGTCTGAGAGTATGCTGTGGGACTGTAGATAATGGTTGCCATTCCTGTCACACACAATAAGCTGCAGGCAACTTGGGAGGGACCCTTCAAAGTCGTAAGGAAGGTCAGTGATGTTAATTACATGGTAGAACTGCTAAGCAGGAGGCAAGAGCACAAACTATACCATGTTAACGTGATGAAGCCTTACCATGACAGGGAGGACCTGGTGCTGAGTATTTGCAGTGGAAGGCAGTAGGAGTGTGAGGGGGATCTTGTAACTGATCTCCTCAGAGAGGCAAAGAATGCCACCTCAGGGGAAGTGATAGTAATGTCCCAGTGGCTATCCCCTACCCAGGTTCAAGAAATCTGTGTTACAGTTGTTTGGGGGCATGTTAACTGGGAAACCTGGGTGTACCCACCTGTTGCAGCACCATGTGTCTACAAGATTGCAAAGGTCTATCAAGCAGGTCCCTTACAGGGTGCCTGAGTAAGTTAGGTAGACTCTGAGGGAGGAGATACAGGAAATGATGGTACTGGGGTAATCCAGGAGTCCAGCAGTCAGTGGGCCTCCTGCATGGTGCTGGTACCAAAGAAAGATGGCAGCACCAGGTTCTGTGTGGACTACAGAAATCTAAATAGTCACACAGAGTCAGATGCTTACCTCATGCCTAGGACAGATGAAGCCTTAGAGAAGCTCGGTGGGACTAAATATCTGGCCACTATTGATCTGACCAAGGGCTACTGGCAGCTGCCCTTGACTCCCAGTGCTAGAGAAAGGTCAGCTTTTGTGACTTCTTTCAGATTATACAAGTTAACAACGATGCCCTTTGCGATGTAAAATGTTCCAGCAACCTTCCAGAGGCTAGTAGATTATATCCTAGCAGGAGCAGGAGATTATGCCCTTGCTTACCTGGATGATATTGCCATGTACAGCCATTCCTGGCATGAGCACCTTCAGTATTTCAGGGAGGTCCTGGGCAGACTGCAAATAGCAGGGTTGACCATTAAGCTCATTAGGTGTCAGGTGGGTATGCCAGAGGTCTCCTACCTGAGACATAAAGTGGGGAGTTGTAAGATCAGGCCAGAACCTGGCAAAGTGGAAGCTATTTAGATGTGGTCTGCCCCTGTTGCCAAAAAGCCGGTGAGGGCATTCTTGGGGACAGTGGGATACTATAGACAATTTGTTCCCAATTATAGTACAATAGCTGCTCACCGAACAGGCCTGACAAGAAAAAACAGGCCAGACAAGGTAGTGTGGACCCCAACATGCAAGCAGGTATTCAAAAGCTTAAAGGGCTTTGGGAGGACTCCCTGTGTTAAATCCAGATTACAGCAAATAATTTGTTGTGCAGGTGGATGCTTCAAACCTTGGGGTGGGGGCTGTACTCAACCATGTTTCCTCAGAGGGAGAAGAGCCACAGACTCCAACCCAGGGAAGAATGTTATGCAGCTGTAGAAAAAGAATGTATAGCCATTGTATGGGCACTGCAGAAACATTAACCCAATCTGTATGGAAGGAAATTCACTGTAGTTACAGACTATAATCCCTTAACATGGCTACATCAAGCCAGCCAGCAAAATGCCAAATTATTAAGGTGGAGCCTAGGGTTATAGGCATATGATATGACAGTGCAGCACAGTAGTGGGGTTAGCAATGCCAATGCAGATGGGCTCTCAAGACATGGTATGGGTTAATGTATTCCCAGACAGGCTCATTCCTCTTAAACAATGTTTCTCAAAAGTCACTTGAGAAACTAGCTTGAGTCTTCAAAGTGGGTAGAGATGTGAAGATATGAGGTATGCCAGGAGAAGTAGGGCAGTGGATGTGTAACATATCCCAGCATAGCTAGTTGGAGTTTTGTAAAGAATTATGTCATTTGTATATCAAACTGATTTGTACAGGTGCTTGTGTTGAAAATGTATTTTTAAAGCTGCTTGTGTTAAAAAATTTGCCAAGAGTGGGTCCTGCTGGACAGAAAAAAGAAATACACCTGTATGTCAGACTGTATTATAACTGTTGAAATTAATATTGTAACAGAGGATACTGGAAGAGAAGAGGTTAAACTCAGCCCAAGCTAACATTTAGAAAAATCATCCTGAAATGAAATTACTTAATTTGGGCCATAAAGATTGTATCTTACAGGTCTCAGTGCAGTCAGAGGCAAAACAATCTGTACTAGCAAGCCTTCTGTGTTCTCTTTGGGGGTGAACTCATTGCTACTCTGGAAGGGTATAAGTTTGAAATTGTTTTATGACTTACAGAAGCTACAACACATCTTAGCAAATGTCTATCTGTGTGTATGGTAACCCATATGTGTGAGATTCTGGTTCATTTTCTAGTAAGGGGGTAGTATGGGACCTAGATGTCAGATGACCAGATGTATGTGATGTCATTCTGTAATCCAGCACAAAAATGATGTGTTAATACTAGATGTGACTGAAGTCTCAGAGAAGTCTTTTTTTGTAACCTGACATAGAAGGATCACTCACTTACTTCATCTTGTCTTGCTTTAGTAAGTAACCAGGGAATAGTAATTCTTTAGCTCAGTCAAGAAATATAGTGAGATTAGTTAAGTACTGTTTTTCTGTATCTGTGTGAATCTATTCATCTGAGTTATTTTAATATTTCCTGAGTCTGAATCTGTGGTGTTTATTGTAAATAGATATTTAGTATTTTAATGTTATTTGTTTATTGATTGATTTATTGATTTAGTAATTTATTTTACATTTGTTGACTGGGATTGCCCAACTGGGCTAACAAGCCCTTTTTCATTGGAGACCCAGGGAGAAAATCTCCACAATCAATACAATAGAAATAAGCAATAACATTTACAAATGACACAAAATGTTTTCACAATGGTGTAAAATAAAAAGCTATACAATTTTGACAATAGAGCAATATAAACATAAGCTATAGTATCCCATTGCATTTCCTATGCAGCATGAGTTGTAGTATCCCATTGAAGTTCCTATATATCCTCATTTAATGGGAGAGAGAAGGGAGTTGCAAATTTTAATAATGAAAGATAAAGAGGTTGCTGATATGAATAAAGACGCCAGTTACAAGAGAGGTAAAAGAAGGCTGGAAAGAGCTATGTTGAAAAGAAGTGAAGGATAGTGCAACAGAGACAAGTGTAGTAGGCTGATAGAGCACAGGTTGGGAATAGTAAGGGAGTTTATAAGGGGTGAGAGCAGTGACAAGACCAATGGTTGTTTAAGTATTCCTCAGTAGCTGCTTTGAATTGTTTAAGTTGTTTGAGGGACCTAATTTCTAATGGCAACATGTTCCAATATATAGCAGGATGGTAGCTGTAAAGGTTACATCCCATTTTAGTCTTAGGTTTATAGATCTGTAAGAGGTCTTGGTCTGAGCTGCATAAAAATCTAGTGGGACTATATTGAGAGCTAAATGAAGATAAGCTGGGATACTAAGCAGGCTGGTATAGAATGGACTGAATAATTTGGAGCTGAGAGATCAGAAGTTGATGAGGTAATTCTAGCCAGTGTAGGTGTTTCAGTGAGAGACAGTGATGGGACTTGTACGTTTGATGTGCTATGAATCAGGCTACTTTGTTGTAGGTTGATTCAAGTTTATTAAGGGGAGAGGAGTTGAGATTTGTGAGGACTTGAGAGCTGTACAGTAGGCTGGGTAGGAGGTAGGCATGAGAAAGGGTTACTTTTGCTTTGTTAGTGAGAAACTTTATTTCTGTAAAGGAGGCCCAGTTCTGATGAGTCTTCTGGATACAGTTGTTAACATGTAAGCCAAACTTAAGCTGATCATCTATAATTACACCTAAGAGTTTTGTCTTGATTTGACTTTGATTGGGGTGTTTTTAAGGGAAAGTATAGAGAAAGTAGGTTTCAGGTGATTGACATTCTTAGGTAAGAAAAGTAGGAGTTTTTTGTGGTTTATAATGAGCATATCATTATAGAGCCATGGTTCAAATGAGTTGAATTGTGTCTGAGTGATAGAGATGAGTTCAGTGGAGGTATCAGTGATGGTGATGACTGTGGAGTCATCTGCGTATTGTATCAGGGATAACTGGGGGCAGGAGGTATACAGTAGGTTTGTAAAGATGTTAAAGAGTAACAGACCAAGAATAGATCCTTGGGGAACACCCATTTTCACAGGAACAGAAGGTGAGAGAGCAGAGAGCCACCTCACTCATTGCAGTCGATCAGTCGGATAGCTGGAAAACCAGGCAATGGTAGCAGTGGAAACGTTGAGGTTAGTTAGTTGTCAATAGTAAAGAGTGAGACACAGTATCAAAGGCTTTTGAGAGGTCTAAGAAAAGGCAAGAGACTAGTTTGTTGTTATCCCTAGCTAATAAGATTGTGTTAAGGAAGGATGTAAGGGCAGTGGAAGTACTATGTTTACGACAGAAGCCATGTTGTGTAGGTGTAAGCAGATCTTTCCTGTAGTAAATATTGCATGACTTGCTTATGTATGCATTTTTCTAAGACTTTTGAGAGTGGGGATAAGATAGCAATGGATCTAAAGTTAGTGATTTCTGTGGAGGTACCTCATTTATGTATAGGTAGTGTGTAGAATTCTTTCCAAATAAAAGGCATCTTTGACTGAGAGATAGAGTGTTTTATAAGGATGGAAATAGGGAGAGTGAGTGAGTCACCTGCTAACTGGAGGAAACTGGAAGGTATATTCTCAGCAGATGTGGAACAGGGTTTAAGCTTGGAGAGGAGAGAATGTAGCTAGTAGGAACAGATGTGAGGGAAAAAGTATTAGAAGTGTTGAGAGTAGGAGTGGGTTCAGAGGAATTAGTAGTCCAGTTGTTTCCAGAGTTTGTGGTTTTAGTAGAAGAGAGGTCAGTGATAAACATTTTGGATATAGATTCAATAAAATAGTTGTTAAAGATGGTTTCTTCAGGTGCCTTATTGGGGCAGGGATTGTGAGAAGAAGGATTCCCAGGATGCAATATTTGGTTGATTGAATTCCAGAATTTTTTTGGGTTAGATCTTTGAGCAATGGGTGGGATAAAGTAGAATTCCTGTTTATCTTTAATAATATGTTTCTTTGGCAAATTTCTAAGTTCTTTGTACTTTTGCAAGTCAGAGGGGAGCTTCATTTTACCCATCTTTTCCACATCTTATCTCTAGATTTCTTAAGGGTGTGGGTAGCATTTGTTAGCCATAGGGATATGTGTGATTTTATACAAACTGTTTGAAGTGGACCAAGGCTATCAAGAATATTAAGAAAGGTAATACTGAAGGATTGAACTGCTTCATCAAGGGGGAGGTGAGCTAGATAAGTCCAATTAATTCTAGAAATCAGGGCTTTAAAAGTATCTGGGCAGAAATTAGCTAGACTGTGGCAGGTTATATGTCTATGTGGTTTGGTGCAGTGTAAATCTAAGAAATTTTACTGTCGAGTGGTCACTTAGGGAGTTGGGTAGAGTTTCAGGGTTATGATATTTGCAAGGATCAGAAACTAGTATCTAGTCTATGAGAGTGTTACAGTTGTTTGAATTATTGATATGGGTAGGTTCAGAGATGAGTTGAGTAACCCCATGTAAGTTAATGCAAGAGGTAAAACTTGGGAGAGCAGAGAGTTGTCTGGTTAATATTTACATCTCCAAGGAGGATGGTTTCATTTGGAAAGTGTTGAGAAAGATAGAAAATAATATTCTCTTGTACGTGTATGTTATCCCCTGGAGGAATATAGTTGGTGACTACAGTGATAGTGAAGAAGTTATTAAGTTTGAGGTTTGCCAGTAGAAGTTCAGCAGGAGAAAGGATGGGATAGGTTTACTGGAACATGTAATGAGTTGTTTGGAATAAACTATAGCAACATCACCCCCTTTTCCTTTTGGGTGGTCGAGGTGAAGTATATTATAACCAGGGGGGAGTACTTATTTATCAGGGTTTCAATATTTTAGCCAGGTTATCAGGGCAATTACATCAGGATTGTCATTAGTAATCCAGGTATGAAATTCACTAACTTTGTTTAGGACACTTCTGATGTTCATAGTGTAGAATGAGATATTCTTATTAGGACATGTAGGATGTGCTGTGTTAGGAGTGGTAGTGTTATTGATAAGAGAGTGAGAGATGGGAGCCAGATTAGGATGAGTGTCACCTGACAGAATTAGAGCATGTGGCTGGTGGTAGAGTTTGTGTTTGAATAGGCTATAGTAGAGGTGTTTAGTTTTAACTTTGGAGTATGAGGTGAGAGAAGGGGGAATTTTGATTTTAGGTAGAGCGGTATGCAGAAGGAATATAGAAGAGCAGACAGCAAAATATAGCTGTGGGGATGAAAAATGATTTGCATGAATAAGTGGATGTTTATATGCTGAAGTTAGGTGATAGCTATAGGAGGTAAGATTGAAAAGGAGAAGTAAGGGAGGCAGGTAGAGAATAGTGTAAGTTATGAGACTGATGTTTAAGCAGAAAAATAAGATTTTGATGGTGTAGAGTAGTTTGGATAGGGTATAAAGTAGGTATTAATATTAGAATTGTTAAAGAAGAGAGAAGAGGTTAGGAGAAGTATCCTGTAGAGAGAGTGGGTAAAGGTAGGGAGGTAATATGAAATTATGAGAGTCGTATTCTTTATGTTTTGGAGAGGGGGGGTTTGGAATTTGACAGAAAACAGGAAGGGGAAGGTCAGGTGGAATGGGATTTCTTGAAAGGAGAGCTATAAAGGAAATTATATGGGGGTGGGTGGGAATGGGAGGGGGTAGAATAGCGGAGTGAGCCTGAGCTCGGCAAGGATGAACAGAGTGGGATGAGCCAAATAAGTTGTATTTCCTGGTCTGTGACTAAAAAAACAATCAGCAAGACAGGCTAGAAATGTTTAGGGGCACAGGTAAGCTAAAATGCAGTTGATTAATGCAGTAGGGCTGACCTCTAACTTTAGACATGGGCTAGCATTGGAATATGGGGTGCAAGGTAGAGTAAGTACCTTACAGTGTGATTGAAAAGGGTTCTTGATTAGTTTTTACAGAGACATCACAAATAACAGGGGATAATAAGAGATAGTGAGGGTTAGGAGTCTAGTGATGTTTCGGTGGGGAGATATGGATCTAGAGGAATAGAGCAGCAGGTAATATTAATTACATGTTTTTAGTGGGTCTTTTGAATAGTAACATGATTGACAATAGATTGTTTTTGTTTTTAGATGTACCAACACCCATGCTTCCTACAATTAATGGTCTACCTAAAATACATAAGGACCTGTTAGACCCCCCTCTAAGACTGATTGTCTCTGGCAGGGGGTGGATAACAGAACCCCTATCTATTTATATAGAAAATAGTTTGCGACCAATTGTTGATAGCAATAGGTACATCTTAAGAGATACCAAACAATTTTTAATAGATCTTTATGACCATCTTAAGAATTCAGTGAACACCACAGATGTGATCTTTGTTACCATGGATGTACATTCACTATTCACAGTGATTCCCAACGAGATTGGTATAGATATGATATATCGTTATTTAATCAGAGAATCTAGTATGTCTGATATTAAGATTAATTTATTAATGTCCCTGTTGAAATCAGTGTTATGTAATAATCTCTTTTGTTTTCAAGGGAAATGTTTTCTACAAAAAGATGGCGTGGCTATGGGCACATCATGTGCCAATAGCTACGCCAACTTATTCATGGCACAGTGAGAACTAGATTACATGCATAAATTACCATTATTTAGAGAACATGTTTTGTTCTATCGAAGATTTGTAGATGACCTTTTTCTTTTATGGAAAGGCACTAATGATGATCTACAAACATTTATTGATTTGACAAATACGGCCACTACATATTTGAAGTTCAGCCATGAGTTTTCTCCCACCAAGATACCCTTTTTGGATATATATGTTGAGAAATTGCCCTGTGGACTTATTAATACAGGACTGTTTAGGAAGTCCTGTCATAAGAATACGTTGTTACATCATTCCAGTATGCATCCACAATATATATTCAACAACATTATTAAGGGACAGGCCATGAGGGTATCTAGATATAATCCAAGCCATACAGGATATGAGAAGGATTTAAGTGATCTTGGTGAGAGGTTATTAGAAAGAGGTTACAGGGACATTGATATATCTAAGGGTACTAAGGATATCTCTCTTTTGAGAGAGAATTCAGCACTCCCATATTTTTCTGATAATGGCAACCTAGATATTCAAAAAGAGAAGAATAGTATGAATAAGACAACATTCTCTATATCATATACTCAGGATGTAGGGCCCATTAAAGATGTTATTAGATCACATTGGAACATTTTGATGGTAGATACACACATAAAAGAAATCATAGGTGAAACTCCATGCTTTAGATACAGAAATAAGAAAAATTTAAAAAATATTTTATGTGACAATATACACCATACATCAACTTCCACTAATTTACCATTAGGCACTAGTAGATGTGGATCATGCAATTTTTGCATGTATATTGATTTGGATAATGTATTTATACACCCTGTCAATAGATATAATTATAATTTTAAGGTTCATGGAGACTGTTTTACCACCAATGTGATATATTTAGCCACATGTCAAGCCTGTGAGTCGTTTTATGTAGGAAAGACTAACAGACGTTTGAAGGATCGCATACGCGAACATTTGTACAGTATTAGAATGGCACATAAGACGAATGCATTGGCCAGACATATTATAGAATTTGGTAATACACATACATTTAAATTCAGGATAATAGAACAAGTGTATCCTAACATCAGAGGAGGGGACATTAAAAACTATACAGAGGGTAGGGAGAACATTTGGATATTGAAATTACATTCGGATATGTATGGTCTGAACACTATGTTCTTGGTTAAACCTTTTTTAAAAATGAGAAAACTCAGAACCTATACATAAACATTTTGTTTACGATTAAGTATTAAGTTTTAACATGAGCCACTTATTAATGTTCAGGATTTCATTGCATGGTTTTTGTATGTTATTTATATATGTGTATTATTGATGGCTATTATGAATTATTAATAATTTTTTACTTAGATGGATTTTAATTTCCCGCCTTTTTGGCTATTTAACTGCGATTTTAATTGAGTGTGCTATCTGAGTCTGAAGAAGCCTTATTAGGTGAAAGCGCTAACTCGTTTTACAAATAAACTATACATTTATTTTACGTAATCGTTTGTTCCTGTATCTCTGAAAAAGAGGAACTGTCCAGCTGTGTACGACTCTTGACATTTGTTTTACTTTCAATATTATTTTATTATTTATTATTAAATATATTTAAATGTCTCATTGTGGCTGTTTTTTAGAGAATATTCTAACCTTTTAGAGTACTTATATTTATTTGGTGACACTGTGGCCACTCCTGACAGCCTTGCCACATTGGTCAAACACTACCATTTGTATTAATATTAATTTCACTCAGTATATTGGGTACCCTTGTAAGAGCCTTAGAGTATCTGGCTTTGGAGTGTCTGATGGCAGTAACTACCTTATAGTCTGGGCAAAGGGTAGCAGGGCGAGTAAACCTGTGCCAGTCTTTCCCATGTGTTTGTATGTATGTGTGTGTGTGTGTGTGTGCGTGTGTGTGTGTGTGTGTGTGTGTGTGTGTGTGTGTGTGTGTGTGTGTGTGTGTGTGTGTGTGTGTGTGTGAGCATGTGTGCAAATCAAATCTCAAAGAGTGTGTGTGTCAGCTACTTGGAGCAGGGACACAGAGCACTGGTTTCACAAAGAGGGTGTTGGAGGACTTGGCTTGTACACTCAGCTGAGGACTCAACTTTAAACTATGCCAGTGGGGAGTCTTATTAGGGTCCTAGAGAGAGGGGAGGAACCTAGACCCCAGATTTGAGTGTGTTCCCTACGTGCTCTTAAGGGAAATTGTGCTTGATGCAGAGAGCTGCATCTGGAAATACTGTATGTATGTGTCCTTGTTCCATATGAACGTCCCTCACCAGTGTCAATGGTGAGGATTTGGGCTCCTTGATTACTGCCTGGGGGGGGGAGACATCACAATGATAATACATAAAAAAAGGGAGGATTGAAAACACCAACCTCCTACCAACCAACCTTGGTATTAAACCATGACTATAAATGTATTTTGTTAATATAAGTAGACTGCCAGACTAGGAAAGTTACTACCAACACTAATTCATGAAGACCAAAGTGGGTTTTTAGGAGGAAGAATGACAGATAAGTTAATAAAAGCACTCCTATTAATGCAAGATGCACAAATGAAAGGCAGGAATTGACCATAGCATCTCTGGGTGTGTTAAAGCCCTTTGATAGGGTAAGATGGGGATATTTATTTCAGATAGAAAGTAAAAGTGAATTCCTGAGGAAATGGATAGAGATTATCAAGGGAATATATAAAGGAGCTAAAGTGAAAGTGAAAATAAGAGCAAGTTTGTCAAGGGAACTTGGTGAAAAAGAGGTAGGTAGATATGCCCCATCTCCCCATTCCTTTTTGCCCTATATATAGAATGAATAATAGAGACAATAAGGAGGTTCAACATGTGAGGTTATCAGTGGAGGATATGGATAAAAGATTACACCTAATGTAGATGACATATTAATGACATTAATAAAATATAGAGAAGATTTAGAGGAATTGCAAGATATTTTAAGAGGGTCCAGGAAGAGATCAGATTATAAGATAAATTATGATAAAGCCAAAACAATCTTGATAAATTAAAGAAGAGAGGACAATGTGGAAAGCATTTTAGAGGGAATGTTAGAGAAGGAGATACCATATCTATGTAAGAAATGGTAGAACAATCTAGGAGGTGTACATATGAGGGTATCTATGAGAAAGTGAAGGAGTAGCTAAGGAGGTGAAGGACAATTAAAATGGATACTGATTAGAGGATATAGGTTTTACAGATGTGCATAATGCAGTAATTTAAATATTCATGACAGGAAATGCCAGGGAATGACATAAAAATGAAATAGTTAAATTGAGAATTTATAAGGGAAGGAGAAAAAAAAACAAGAGTAGCATGGGAAAGAATTAAGGAATTAACAGAAAAAGGAGTATTGGTGGGCTAGACTTGCAAGAAACCTACAAGTCTCTCTTATAATCATACCAAGACTGGTGGATGCAGACTATAAGGCTGACTGGAAACACATGACAATGCAAGGAGAGGAAAACTTCAGGGAAGAAAGGGACATGATAGAATTGATGTTGGAAATATTACCAGAGAACTCAGATTTACAATAGATGAGGCAAATGCAAAAGGAATTCCAAAATGTATAGCAAGAGGAAGGAGTGGAGGGATGAAGAACAATAATAGCACCTATATTTACAAAAAAAGAGGAATTTCAAAAGGAAATGTAAGATGGAGATGGGTAAAAAAGCAAAGTCACACCATATACTGGGAACACATACACGTAGTTGGTAGGCTGAAGACTTGGGAGGAACTGAAAGAAGAGTTTAAGCTAGAAAGGAATCCAGAGTGGGGAAATCAATGGATTATAAGTGTATGGATGACAATTGAGAAGAAATGGGATGAGACAGCAGAGACCCCAGAACTAAAACAAGAAACAGAGATGGGAAGGATACAGGGAAAGAAGACAGGAGGACTATTAAAGATAGAGCGAAGATGAATAAAAAGAAAAGGACAAGAATTTGTTCCCAATTTAAAAGGAGAATTGGAGAGAGAATTAGGCATACCAATCTTGCAGGAAGAAGGAACAAAAAATGTCCAATTACCAAGTTATAAAACAAAATCCCATACATTTAGGATCTTTGCATGGACGTGCCTGTATAAATACTTTTATAATCCAATACTTTTATCTAGAATATTCCCAACTGATGTAGAATATGCTGGAGGTACAAAGAAGGAGCAGGAACATGGAGTCACGTTTTCTGGGAATGCAGGTTACTAGAAGAATTTCAGGAAGAATTGAGACAATTGCTGAATGAGAAACAGTAAGGAAAGGGTACACTAACTACAAAATTATTCCTTTGAGGTTATGAGGAGGGGATACAGGAGTGATAATGGCAATGGGAAAGAAAGAAAGTAATAACTAAGAAATGGAAAAAAGGGAAGCTCCTAAGAGGGAAAAGGCAAACTAGATGATAAAACAACTTCTAGAGTTGGAAAGTAAAGAAATGAAGGGAGAAAATGGTCATATTCAGAAGAAGATGGGAGGAATGGATACAAGATAAAGGGCCCCAGCTGAAGAGGTAGACTAAAAAGTGACTAATGTGTGTGTAGGGGGGATCAAAAGGGAAAAAAGGAAAAGGGAACTGAAAATATATAAATAGTTAATAAAAGTTTAAATGATGAAAACGGAGGCCTAAAGAAAAGAGGAATAAGGGAAGTGTGCTGGCTGAGAGTATAAAAAATATATCTCAGGCTAAAATGAGAGGAAAGGAGAATGGGAAGGAAACAAAAGGGATGTGGCATGGAGAAGTGATCTGGGAGTTAGACAGCTGAAACAGTACAAATGGCAATGGGTTATTAGTAAAATAGACAACAACCAGAGTAACCAAGGAAATAACACAAGTACTTGACAATAATCTAAACTGTACATCCAGTAATGAATTTCAGTGCTGTAACCAGTTGGCATAGCAATGGAAAAACAGTATGCCAAGGGCATGTACCCTAAAACATGAATGGGATACATCAACATAAAGTGAGGACAGTCTATATTGTATTTATTGTTATAGAGCAACATTGCAAGCTTGATGTAAAAGTGAGGATTCATTGCATACATATTAATGATACAAAAATAATTGGAATGGAATTCCTAATAATGGGCTGCTACCAAATGTATAATGAAGAAGGGTACTGTTATTTTTAAACTGACAAATATGATAAAACCAAAGGTGAGTAACTAGCTAGTCACTAGGGAAAAGTGTTTATGATGATTTTGATAATAAATGTTATTCTTGCAAAAAAAAGTATTGTTGATAAGTATGGTATGCTAAATGCAAAAAGGCCATTACTCAGTTTGTCAAATAATGGTTAAGTAACAAAATGCAATAATTCATCAGATCCTTTTTATTTATTTCTCCAAGTCTTTTGTGTTTCTAATACCATGATGGGAATGGACCCCATTCCTAAGTCAAAGTATGACTAAAGTTCATGAAATTAGTATTGTTTCAGTCTTTGATGTTAGCCAGAAGTGCTCTCTGTAGCTCCTGCAATGTGCCCAGTAATGACTCCTTCTGCAGTCTGCACAGAGTTACATGTATTGGTATTATATCTAAGCATGACTGTACATTTTTTTTTATAAGACCCATTGCTCCTACTACTACCAGAACTGTCAAGATATCTTTCTTCCACGTTGCCCTCGTTTCAGCCTGCAAATCCTGATATTTTAAGACTTTGTGTCTCTCAGCACATGACACTGTAGTGACTAAGTGTAGCAATTTCAATGATCAATGTTATTTTTGTCTTCTTTTCATGTACTACTACATCTGGTTTTCTAGCATCTATTTTTTAACTGTTTGTAATGGATAATCCAATGTGATACAAACTTCATAATTTAATATGATGCGTTGTGGCTTATGTTTCCAATCTTTTTCACTTACTCAATATTATAACGTTTGTGCAATCCCCATTGCAACAGTCTTGCCACATTATTATGCTTTCCAGTATACAGTCCTTCTGCTATTAGTATATCACAACCAGTAACAAGATGTACGACTGTTGCCAACTCTCTTTTACAAGACCTAAATTTGTCTGTTTCTTCCACATATTTAATGGACTTTGTAAGTTGATCCTGATCAACATGAGGTTGTTCTAAGAGTTTTCTAGACTTCCAACTATATTTATGCATTTTCCACATTTCTTGCTTTTTCATATGATCCTTCACCTATTCTTTCTTTTGTTTTTTGGCACATTCAGTTGCTGCCTGATTTTTATCTATTTCTGGTTTGATTTCCAGTCCCGCTTGGTGCCAATATGCTTCTGCTAAACTAAGCAGGGACGTCATCTTGGATTTATTCTCTTCATGTTTCAAAACTCTCACTATGTTTGGGTCTGCTGAGGTCAGCAAATATATGTTTAGCCCTACAATTGTAGATCTATACATGTAATCAGTTTTGTGGAGGCCAATACCTCCTTCAGAATGGGGAATATATAATCTTGGTATCCACTGATTTTTATAAATCATTTGATGAACATAAAGCAGCTTTCTTGTTTTCCTGTCCAATCTATCTAACAGCTTTTGGTGCCAGTCACTCACTCCAAAACTGTAAGTTAGGACAGGAAGAGCAAATTGGTTTATAGCTTGGACATTGTTCCTAGATGTCAATGCTGTTTACAGTATTAATTTAAGCCTTCTTAAATATTCCTTACCAAGTTTTATTTGCATTTGTCCATATTTTATTGTTGACCTTTCATCAGTTCCAAATATTTATACACTCCTTCTTATTCAAGTTCTTTTATATATCACATTCCTGTCACAAACTGATATTTTCTTGGTGCTGCAGCTTTCCTGATTTAAAGGTTGCTTTTGCACATTTATCAAGGCCAAATGACATTCTTATATCATCTGAAAAAGTTTTGACCACTTGCAGTTGTGCTTTCAGTTCCTCATCTGATGCATTATACAGTTTTAAATCCTCTATAAAAAGAAGATAAGTCTTTACAATTTGTTGTCTTCTGGGAGCCAAATTGTAGCTATGACCTAAACTGTTAAGTTGACAACTTAATGGGTTAAGAGCAAGACAAAATAGCAGCGGTGACAGAGATTCACCCTGGAATATCCCTCTTTGAATTTTTATCCCTGGAATAATAATTTGTCTTTTATTGTGGCTTTATTGCAAAGTGGTCTGCCACTGTTTTATGATTGCTGTAATGTAATCAATAAGTGTAGGGTGTATATTACACATTTTTAAGCATTCTTTTATCCATAAATGTGGTATACTGTCAAATGCTTTTTTACAGTCAGTCCATGCCATACTTAGACTCATCCCCTTTTCATAGTTCTCCATTATGACTTTATTTAAAAGCAAATGATTCTTTGTTCCATATGACTTTCTTTTACTACCCCTTTGTTCTGGTGTCATGACTGAGTTTTCTTCTAAAAGACTATAAACTCTGTCAGCATCAATTCCAGTGCATAGTTTATATGTCATCAGAAGGCAAGTTATTGGTCTATAATTTTACGACAGCTTGCAGGCTCGATCTTAAGTGGGAGTATTATTTTTCCTATTGTTAAACAGGCTGGTGTCTGGTCAGGCTGGACATATAAATAGTTCTTACTCATGGCTAAATCTTCATGTGAAGATACTAATACTTTTATTCAAAACAGGCAAATGAACAGACAATGAAATCCAAAAACAGGGACGAAAACCGCAAAACGGCACCCAACCAGAAATATTCAAGTCCTTTAATAAAATTAAGCGCTTTTCGTTTGTCACAGTATGCAAACTTCTTCAGAAGAATGAAGTCACATGCAAGAACTCTTTAAATATAAAATCAATTAACAACTCAATAAATCAATAATGTCATTTAAAGAAGAAAGTACACTTAAATAAAGGTACACGTAAATGAATTTTCACACATACCGCTGCACTGATTAAAATTGCAAATAAACACTATTCTTAATATACCTGTAACCTCTCTCGAACTTATAACATTTAAACATTACCATTAAAAATGAGGCTATAAGGTAACAGTAAAGTACAGTTCTAAATAAACTCAACATACACCTTATTTACAAATACTGTAGTTAAAGTGTATTATCTAGTGAGACTCTTAAGCTTCAGCATACTACTAATTGAACAGCCTTCATTTAGCCCTGGCACGTTATATGCATTTAACCTGATCTGCCAACTCAACTCGAGTTCCTCTAGTTTTAATGTAACCGGACCATCACAAGGGTTCTGAAATGCTTGATCAATCACTATAAATTTAAAACTATGGCCGTGGTACAATGAGATATGTTTAGCCAAGGCATTATCTAGTTTGTGTTTTCTAATAGTGTACGTATGTTCATAAATACGATCTCGATGCCTCCTCTCCGTTTTACCAATGTAGAAGGCTAAACAGGACTGGCACTGAGCCAAACAGACTATCATTCTTGAGTTACAATTCACTCTCAACTTCAACTTATATTGTTGATCATGGACTTTAAATATATTTGATTCAATGACATGTTGACAACAATTACAAGCTTAACATTTATACATGCCAACTGTTCTGCCATGTTGCATTTGTTGTTGTTCAAAAAAAGCCTTAAGATTCTTGGCTTTCTTGTATACAACAACAGGGTGGTCACCTACTCTCTGGAAAAGACTGTTGTCACTCTTGAAAAGTGCCCAATTTTTACACAAGATCTGAAAACAGTCCTTACTGTTGAGATTAAAAGTTGTTATAAAAGTAACACTTGGTGTCCCAGATGAGTGTAAACTGTTGGAGACATTAAGAGACAGAGAGGAAGCATTCTTTACTTCATCTTGTGAGATGTACCTATTGTCCAATATTGGTTTATAAAAATGTCTCAAACGTTTACTCATGACCTCTTCTATAATCCCATCGACCATATAGTCAGGGTAACCACGGTGTAAAAACATACTCCTTAAATGTAAACATTCAGCATGGAAATACTCGTCTAATGTAATAATATGTGCTGCCCTGACTAATTGGCCCTTAACTATAGCCCTTTTCTGACGGAATGGGTGACAGCTGGAAACGTGTAGAAATGAGTTGGAATAAGTACTCTTTCTGTAAATAGTAGCTGTAAGTTTTTGAGTAACATGGTTTTTGGACAATAAAATGTCAAGGTATGCTATGGTCTCAGTGTCAAATGTAAAAGTAAACTTCAAGAACTGAGTGGTTCTATTAAAGTAATCAACCACTAAATCACTGATGGTCTTGTCGCCATCCAATAGGATAAAAATATCATCCAAATAGCGAGCATAAAATATTAAATTTTCTTTAAATTCACAGTTGTTAAGGGCAAAAAGGTGTTCCCAGTGGGCCATAACCATATTAGCAACACTGGTACCACAAGGAGAGCCCATAGCAACCCCGACATTTTGGTGGTAAAAATTACCTCCAAACATAAAATAGTTGTTGTCAAGAATTAAGTCCAAAAGTTCATGAACAAGGTCCAACTCATTTCTGGTACTACCTTGTACCCTTAACATTTGGTCAACCCATTCCAAGGCTATATCATGTGGAATACATGTATAAAGGTGTTTGACGTCGATAGTAAGAAAGTTATATCTAACGTCAAACACCAACCTGTTGATTTTGTCTAGAAATGTCCAAGAATCTTTACAAATTTGGTCAAGTTTCACCAGATATTTCTGTAAAATAGCGTCCACTACTTTCGCGCAAGGGTAAGTTGGAGAACCCCTGCTATCAACAAGAGGACGCATGGGGGGTTAGTTAAATCCTTGTGGATTTTTGATATCCCAAAGAGACAGGGAAATCTGGGATACACTGTTGACATATAATTAAAGATGTTCTAGGTAATTCTTCCCTCTATATACATTTCCTCAATAGTGTTCTTAATAATGTTATAGGCACTGTTAGTTTCAGAACATGAAATAATTGAGTAAGAGGGACTGTCCAAAAGATAGAACATCCTGTTATTGTAGTCAGTACTGTCAAATACTACTAACCCCCCCCTCCCTTATCCAGTTTGCAAATACGAATGTCTTGAAATTTAATAGATTCAAGACATTCCTTTTCTACTGTAGTGTTCGTACCAGAAATAAAACGATGTTGCCCTGCCTGAAACTTTTGACGAATATCTAATTCAGACATGAGTTCAAAAACCTGCAGTAATGGGTGTAGAGGAGAGTTATAAACACTAGGAATCCTAAAGTTGTTACTGTCAGTCGCGGTGTTACTACCCATCATTAAATTGAGGTTACGTTTCCTAGTGAATAATTTTAAATCAATAATTGTTTTGACCAAATCAAGTTTCTGAGCAGGAACATACGTAAGACCCTTAGAAAATAACTCGACTAAATCAGGTGTTATATCAACTGAAGAAAAATTATACACCCTAAAATCTCCATTAACATTATTAAGTATCACTGGTAAAGAGGTAGTCAAGTTATTAACTTCCTCAGTTAGAGTCTCACTAAGTACAACATCTACCAACTCTGTTTCACAAGAAGGTACATCATTCACAATAGGTGTGACAAGGACATTAAGATTGTGCAAAACTGTTGGAAAAACAATTTGTGTTAAACTAGTAGGACTCAAACTCAAGTCCTTAGTTATCTGAACTTCTGTTTGTTTTTCTGATTGAAATGTCCTGTCTGCTGTTTGGGTCTTGTCCCTAAAAATTAGGGTCAGTGGACCTCAAGTTGTAATGGCCCGACGTGTTATTATTCTGTGGAACCTCACTCCTTCTGAATTCAGCTTGAGATGTATCATCCAAACAGGCGACAGGAGGAGTTGAAGTATCCAAAACTTGATTGTTATCAATGTTAGAAGGTGGAGCTCTGTTGTCTAATAGAGAGTGAGCAGGTCTAGTTGGACCGTGCCAGACTTGTGCTGGAGAAGCCCTTGGATACTCAGTCCCTTCATTGTAAGCTTTAGTATCCCTATCAAGTTTCTTAATTATATTGTTTCTAAGCTTATTAAGATACTGTTCAATACTTGAAAAAATCCTACTGTACTCATACTTATAACGAAAAAACTCTGTATCAAGTTTAATAAGTTAATCGAGTTCAGAAACATGTTTACTTAAGGAGTCCACCAACAGAGAACAATGTTTGATCATCAGGTCTAATCATTCAAAACCTTGACGGACAAACAATGCAAGTAAGTCCTTGTAAAATGTCAAATTAACTACTAAGCCAGTAGGATATTCACAATGCCTTAAACCCTTTGGGACTATTTTAAGTTTAAGGCACTCTTGGAAATAGGAAATCTCAAGCTGGGTCTTCTTTAATTTCACTAATAAACTGTCCAGGTTTTTAAGGTTAGCAGAAATATCAGCCTGCTCACCTTCATTGTCCCTACTCCATTGTACAGTCCCTTTATCAAATGATGAAAAAATAAAATTATCAGCTAACCAGTTGTTAATGTCAAAAACTAAACCATTGTTTACTGTATCAGGAGCAGGTATTGCAGCTGCCAGTGAACCCAAACTGCTAGAAACAGATGAAATACTATTTGAATTTTTCAAAGCGGCAGAAACTCCTTTGCTTCTTTGCAAGCCAGCCGCACATTCGTTTGCGACTAAAAGTGAATGTTCATGATGTAGAATAAATGTTCCACTGGCCGGAATACTCCTCTTCCCATGTTCCGAACTTTGCAAGTTAGATGCAAGGTGAACTACTGTATCAGCTACACAGTTCGCTAGAGATGCTGCAGCTTCATCCGGTAAATCGGAGTCAAGTGCTGGCGGTGCTTTACAAACACTGTGTTGGCATTCTAATTTGTCCAATCGCACCAATAGTGAATCCAACGCAACATTAAGTATTCAACACACTGTTCAATTAGTAGTATTCTGAAGCTTAAGAGTCTCACTAGATAATACACTTTAACTACAGTATTTGTAAATAAGGTGTATGTTGAGTTTATTTAGAACTGTACTTTACTGTTACCTTATAGCCTCATTTTTAATGGTAATGTTTAAATGTTATAAGTTCGAGAGAGGTTACAGGTATATTAAGAACAGTGTTTATTTGCAATTTTAGTCAGTGCAGCGGTGTGTGTGAAAATTCATTTAAGTGTACCTTTATTTAAGTGTATTTTCTTCTTCAAATTACATTATTGATTTATTGAGTTGTTAATTGATTTTAAATTTAAAGAGTTCTTGCATGTGACTTCATTTTTCTGAAGAAGTTTGCATACTGTGACAAATGAAAAGCGCTTAAGTTTATTAAAGGACTTGAATATTTCTGGTTGGGTGCCGTTTTGTGGTTTTCGTCCCTGTTTTTGGATTTCATACTAATACTTTTAGCCAGAAGTTAGTTACCACATCTGGGCCAGGGGGTTTCCAGTTAGGAGCTTTTTTTGACTTTGTTTCAATCTCTCTGGCCATTACTTCCTCCCATTTCATATCCTGTACATTTTCCTTTTTGCTACCCATTTAGCATCTTTGTTATGTTCCACAGGATCTTCACAGATATTCCTCCAAAATGTATCTATTTCTTCTTTTTTGGTAGTGTTTCAATTCCTTTTGCCTTGTTTCCCAATTCTCTATAAAACTTTTTTGGGCCATCAGTAAATTGCATATTTTGTACTTTTCCTTTATATTTATCTGCATATCTTCTAAGTTTTTCTGCCTGTGCTGATATTTTTGGTTGATCATTTGTGATAGTGCACACTAGATCCTGATCTGTTCTGATACTGCACATTGCTTTTATCATGTCTATCTTTCTGAGTATTTTCGCTGATCTGTTCCTGCTTCTATACTCTTCTAACAGTGACACTTCTTGTCTTAATTGCTTTATAGTTTTCTGTTTGATACTTCCATGACGGCATTTGATTTCTCATCTTCCTTTCCCTTACTTACTACCCCATGTTTTTGTGGTAAGTCTTTATCTGTTATTAATTTAGCTGCATGGTAATATATCCTATTAACTTTTTGAGTTTTATTGACTTTCTGTAGTCTATTTCTTTCATTGATCTCAACATGTCTGTCCATTTCTATTAAATCAAGCAACTCTTCTCTTAGGTCATTTTATTCTAAACTGAGGACACATTCTTTGTTCTCCATTTCCTGCAGGCATTCTATAGAAAGTTCTGTAGCACCTTCCAGTTTCATCCTGTGTCAGCCATTGCTCTTTCATATGGCAGCTCACTGACCTATCTCTCCACAACATTGACTGCATCAGAGTTGACACATTTTCTTGTTCTTTCTCTTGCTGTGCAACTCCAACTGAATGTTTCCACTGGTTTCCTATGAAAAGCTCCAAAGTATCTTCATATGGCAACTGATCAGATGTTTTCCTGCTCCACTGGTTTCTCCTTAATCTGGGGATGCATTGCTGCTGTGATGTTATTCGAGTTAGATTTTCTACACTAAATCCTTCATTTATAACCTCAGTTTTACTTCTTTAACTTCTCCATTACTAATCCTCGTTTCTACTTTTCCTCCTTGTTTTCTTATTTTTTGTATTGTAAAATTTTACATGTCTGGATGCCTTTACCTGTATTTCTCTTCAGATATCATTAGTGCTGCTCTTTTTGTAATGCTTAGTTTTGCTTTCTCCTTTGCATAAATATTGCACCATAATAAACCTCTTTTGCTTTCCTATGCCCATATTTCTTCTTCAGATAACTGCTGCTCCTCCTGTTTTTCCTTACTTTGGGGACTCTTTGTTCCATCATGCTGTGATGTAACCTGTGTTAGACTTTCTGCACTAAATCCTTTACTTTACAAGTATTCCAAAACTTCATCTTCTGATTTTTAACTTTTACTTTACTAATCTTCTGCTCTATGTTCCCTCTTTGTGATCATATTTTATGTATATTTGCCTGTATTTCTCTTTGAATATCTTTGGGCTGCTTTTTTGTGTTGATTAATTCAGCTGTCTCATTTCCATAAATGTTTTACCATATCATATCTCGTTGGGTTTCCCATGTCTCATTTCCATAAATGTTGTACCATATCAGATCTCGTTGGGTTTCCCATGTCTCATTTCCATAAATGTTGTACCATATCAGATCTCGTTGGGTTTCCCATGTCTCATTTCCATAAATGTTGTACCATATCAGATCTCGTTGGGTTTCCCATGTCCATATTTCTTTTTCATACCTTTCAAAAGTCTCTATATTTTGTTCTTTATATTTTCACACTTTTTCACTCGCTTCTTTTTCCAAGTGGCCCAAGGTTTCTTGGTCTATATAATGTTTTTATATATATATATATCTGTTGTATTAATGAGCACAAATTTTTATTTGAAGCTTCTGACAGTTTTTCTTGTGGAAGTATTTTTCTTTCCTCTAATTTCTCTCTTAATCTTTTTGTATATCTTGTGTCTGGAAATTCTGGGCTTCTTGCATAATCGTAACAATACATACTTTCTTATCCTCAATATTTCACTGTATCGTCTTTATGGCTTTTCTTTTGGTCTATCAGTTTTTGTGATTTTTGTGGACTGCTACTTCCTTCTACAACAGAGGAGGCATCCTCCCCCTGGGCTTGGCCTAGCCCCATTGTAGGAATGTTTCCATGTCTTGAAGATTCTACACTGTCATTGTTTTCCAGTCCTGGCACCAGTGCACCTAGCAGGATTGGGCACTTTTTTAATTCTGAGTCTTGTGCACCTAGCTATTTTTTTATTTGTAACCTGCTTCTGTCTGTGATATATGCTGTATAAAATACAGTTTATCTATCAGTATCATATTGGTGAGTTTTTGTGAAAAACAGGGTCCTCCTCATGAAGGTACTCACCAAGACTTGAGAATGACATCAGTTCCAGCAATACTGCTCTCTTTTGCTTGCTGACTTATCTTCTCTCCATTTGGATCCCTATCATTTCTCCATTTGGACCCTCTGAGGGCACCTAGCAATCTCTCACAAGGCTCTCTACTGAGCCCTCTACTACTTGAAACACTGCTCTGAACTCAAGGTACAAAAGGAGCTTTGGATTACTAAATAAGCAGATAACTGCAAGACTGGCAATATGGTCCCATCTAAAAATCTAGGACTGCTACTAGTTACATAAACTACGTATCTGGTTTAACAACACTGGTACTGTAGCATAGTCAGGTTAGAAAGTAAGAATATTGACTTTTTTGATCAAATATAACTTGTATAAATTCATTTTCACTAAAAAGAAACAAAGCAGATTAAATGTTCCAATCACAGAGCTACACATTCAGTGTATATCAAGGTAAATTACAAGTTTAATCCCACAGATTAGTTTCCATTTGCCTTTCAAGATCAGTTTTAAGCTTGTGCATTGACACATATTTTTTGCTTTTCACTGAAATGCATCATAAAACATTAGTTATGCATTCATTATTTAAAACTTAGCATGTTATTTACTGTATCCTAATATCTAGAAGGCTGGCTACTTCATATAGTGCAAAAATTTGTAAGTCTTTTAACTAAAACCACCTTAACTGTGTAAGCTCATACACCAATACAGATATTTAGATTTTTGTTAATGAAATATATTATAAACATATAGGTGATGCACTCATGCTATTTACTAATCCATGCTGTAGTCAAGGCCCATACTTTTAAATAATATAGCAAACCCCTATGTAATCACAGTGTTTAGAATTTTTAATGTAAGAAACATTGACTTTATTGTGATTATCTGCATTGTATTGCCATTAGTAGGCCCAAACACCATCAAAATTATCCACAGATATTTACTTCCAGAAGTACCACATGTGCTATTCCACTCCTCTCTATAGTGTATCTTTATATATAAGTAATGACAACCATTGTTTAGAAATCTCTGCCTGCAAATCCCTTGCATAATGGATAAGACATCCCTTATCTGTTGTTCATGCTGAATTTTCTATTTCTTATTAATAACCTTCTTTGCTACTAGAAGTTAAAGCTTCAATATTGCATACTCTTGCTGACTCCATACTTTCCAGGCTACATATTGTAACAAACATAAAGGTGGCAACAGCTGCACCTCTGAGGCCAGAAGTTATTTAAGAGACCTTGAAGATCTCTCTTGTAGATAATTAAAGGGCTGCACTGCATTCCAAAACCTCTGAAGCTTGTACCACTCTCAGTTCTACAATTCCAAGAGGTGACTGATTAATCAGGGCAAATTTGCTGTAGCCTATGTAACATACAGGTTTCATAGGTAAATATTAGGCTAGATGACTTTGCATGCCATTTTAACCCAAGCCAATTTCCCTTTTGCTGCTCAGATTAACCTATCCCAATTGATGTTACATTGGCCTTACCAATCCCATGGTCAATAACTATATATTTCCCCTATTGAGAATAACTGGGGTCATACCATAGATAATTTGAGGTGACCCCTGCGGGAATAAAGCATCTAGGAGCTGCCTCTGTCCATTAGTGCTACAGAGGGCAGTCGTGGGATAAGTTTTCTGTTTACCATTCATAGGTCCAAGCTGCTCTTGAATGGACAAGGATGATCTTTGTTTCACATGAATGGGAGTCTGTTCCAAAGCAGTGGTATCCTCTGCAAGATAAATCTGTCCCTGCAAACTGTCCTATTGTTATTTCAGAAGAGATTTAGATCCCTAGAACAAGTGTTTCAAATGCTATTTGATTTGCTGATGAGCAGTAAATCCATCAGTATTGGGTGAGAGGATGCCTTCTTGTATGCTAGACACACATCAACTCTTAGCAGTCTGTAGGATACTGAGTATAATGACAGGACTTTGAGTCGGCCCATGTAGGACATATTGTTTAATCCTTGCATCCTATTAGTAAGGTACTTCGGTGGACATTGCCTGGACAGACACATGCCAAACAGGGCATACTACCCAAGTTTTTACCCTAATGAAGGCTTTGTAAAGAACAATGACACACCTAGATCTAGACACAATATGTTTATTTATAAGCTGTGCAGTATAGGACTTTCTTATGACAATGGACAAAAAGTTAGGTCACTGTCCACATAAGTTCTGAAATCCTGAAGAACTGGGTCAACTCTTAGAGGTGTATTGTCAATGTGGTAGCTCCTCAGGGTAGATGACTTCCCAAAGGATACAATAATGCTTTTTTGTCATTTAGCTTCACTCTTTGATTTTGGTGCCAGTTATTTATTTGGGACAAAACTTCCTGCAGAATGGCTAAGTCATTTTGGGATTCAGTAATCCCCAAACTAGTAGCAGTCCTAACCTTACAGCTTTCTGCAAAATTAGTCAGCCAGAGACCTGTTGGTATTGGCTTTTACTTCAGAGAAGTAACTGCCAAATAGACTAAATCCCAGCACAGAATCCTGGGGGGCTCCACTGGTGACTGGTCTCTTGTGGAGTTAACTTCCCATATTTTGATTTTCTGCAATCCTATCTGTGAGCAAACACCTGACTGGGGGATTGTGTCAAAATGTTTGGTCAGGTTGAGGTATACATGTGTACCATTTTGCCTTTATCCATTGCTTTAGTGACCAGTTCAAAAAAGTCCACCAGGTTGAGTAAGCATGATCTGCCTTTGACAACTCTAAACTTAGACAGGTCCAGTGTTTGGAGGTTCCCTTTGCCATTATTGCTTAGCTCCATAATAAATCTTTCCATGCAGGGGAATGACAGTAGTTGTTCTGCATTCACTGAGTACAAAACAGATATGGAAGCTATGGGTGAACAGTGTTGTTAGGGGTATGGCTAAATCATGCTTCATGCTATATAAGATGCATCCAGGGATATAGTCAGATCCCATCGATGCAGTATTTTTAGAATTTGATAACATTTTTAGGACCGGATCTTTCATGATAATTGGAAATAACCCAGTTTCAGATATATTTTGAGGAACAGACAGAGTGGAGACAGGGATAAAGTTATAGCTAAATTTATTAGCCAATAGGTTCACTGTAGCTTCATCCTCATTGTAGGTAACATTGTTCACAGTCAACTTATTGAATTGCTGTGTTGTACTTTTGAAATTACAAACATAACTAAAAGTTGTCTATGGTTTGGTTAGCTATTGTAGCCTCAAACTTGGCTTTGGTGGATTTTATTAAGCTCCTGAGTTGTTTATTTCAGTGATGAGAGCTCTATAATTCTAGGAATTACTCTTTCCACTTTTGTCAAAATTTACTTCCTTTTATTATAAATCTTGTTAATATCATGATTCCACCATGTCGGTTATAGAAATATTGACATATTTCCAGGCAAATATTTAAAGCTGTGAATACTCATTTTTTGTGTGTTGATGAATGTTTTGTTTCAACTGGGGGGGGGGGGGTGACATTGTGACTTTATTTGACTGTAGAGAATATTTTTGGCATAATTCTTTGAGGTCAAAAAGCACTGTATATTCAACAACAGAACTCTAAAACATTAAAACTGTTCTGCTGTTGGCTTATAATCATCTTTTGTGCTTTTGAGTATATATTCTGAATCATATATGTTTAAACTAGTATTCATAATATCTAATATATATTTTCTTAGATGAGGTTATTTAAATTTACTTTTAGAAAATAGAATTTTTCTGGCAGGTGAGTTTGGATGCTTGCAAAACTCCAGGTCTTAATAAAGCATTAGGTTTTAAAACAGCATTAACACATATAATATTAAGCACATTTTATAATATTTAATTTTTATAATCAGTAAGTTTATCATTTTATATGAAAGTACATTAATGTAAAGCACATGATTAATTTGTGTACTTTATTTTATTTAATGACACGTGTCTCGCAGCTTCTTATATAATAGCGTAAACACGTGCGTTTTTATCATGTAGTTAGTTGTACTCATATTTTTATTTGTTTTTATAAATCTGTGTCTCATTTTGAGTTTGATTAGTATAATAGTAGATATTTTATTAAAGTAATACTTGTTGTAATTGTACAACAATAGACTGAATATGTTGAGTGTATTAAAATTTTAAAAATTTTATTTTTGAATATGCATATAATTATAGTATTTATTATTATATAATTCTAGGATATAGGTGTTAGTGAGTATGCATGCATATTTTGAGATAGATCTCTCGGCAGCACAGAATGTTTTTAAATGAATTAGTTAAATAACATGGCAATATATGTATATATTTTTTAATTAATTCAGGATGTGACATCACTATACCTTATGATGTTAGAATATTTAAATGCTTGTGAAATTTTATTTTGTTATCGGCCTGAAGAAGACTACAAGTTGAAAGCGCTTGCCGTTGCTTAAATAAATACTTTGTAAACCTCTGCAGAACGCTTGTATTTTGTTCGTTTTACAACAAGCAATTGTTTCGTGGAGGATTTTGTTGAAGCAGACAGCAAATGGTTCCGGTAGTATAAAAGGATTTTGTACTTTCGTTGTATCTGGATGCCAGTTTTTGCTTTGAAAGATCACCAAAATAGAGAAAGACATCCGTGCTTGTTACGAACACTATAATTTTAGCGAGTTTCATTTGAGACATTGTGTATGCTCTGCATTTTATGCTTCCCACATTATTTTTTTGCTTTTTGACTTATTACGTTATATCTTTGTGGGCAGTGAAGTAGTACGTGAGCGTTATTTTGGCTTTTATACATGTCTGTATAGTATTTTACTTATTTACTTGGTTGTTTATTTAATCATGTCAGTATGGTTAATTACTTATTTACTTAGTTGTTTATTTAATCATGTCAGTATGGTTAATTACTTATTTACTTGGTTGCTTATTCAATCATGGGTTAATTACTTATTTACTTGGTTGTTTATTTAATCATGTCAGTATAGTTAATTACTTATTTACTTGGTTGTTTATTTAATCATGTCAGTATGGTTAATTACTTATTTACTTAGTTGTTTATTTAATCATGTCAGTATGGTTAATTACTTATTTACTTGGTTGTTTATTCAATCATGGGTTAATTACTTATTTACTTGGTTGTTTATTTAATCATATCAGTATAGTTAATTGCTTATTTACTTGGTTGTTTATTTAATCATGTCACTATGGTTAATTACTTATTTACTTGGTTGTTTATTTAATCATGTCAGTATGGTTAATTACTTATTTACTTGGTTGTTTAATCATGGGTTAATTACTTATTTACTTGGTTGTTTATTTAATCATGGGTTAATTACTTATTTACTTGGTTGTTTATTTAATCATGTCAGTATAGTTAATTACTTATTTAATTGGTTGTTTATTTAATCATGTCAGTATGGTTAATTACTTATTTACTTGGTTGTTTATTTAATCATGTCAGTATGGTTAATTACTTATTTACTTGGTTGTTTAATTAATCATGTCAGTATGGTTAATTACTTATTTACTTTGTTGTTTAATTAATCATGTCAGTATGGTTAATTAGTTATTTACTTGGTTGTTTATTTAATCATGTCAGTATGGTTAATTACTTATTTACTTGGTTGTTTATTTAATCATGGGTTAACTACTTATTTACTTATTTAATCATGTCAGTATGGTTACTTGGTTGTTTATTTAATCATGTCAGTATGGGTTCATGGGTTAGTACTAGGCTAACTGCCCTTGCGAGCCATTTTAAGCCTAGCCAGTTATCCCCTGTGAGATTCAAAACCTGTGCCTTGTGTTTGTAAGGCAAACACCTTAACCATTAGGCCACCCTCCCATCAGTATGGTTAATTACTTATTTACTTGGTTGTTTATTTAATCATGTCAGTATGGTTAATTACTTATTTACTTAGTTGTTTAATCATGTCAGTATGGTTAATTACTTATTTACTTGGTTATTTATTTAATCATGTCATTATGGTTAATTACTTATTTATTTGGTTGTTTATTTAATCATGTCAGTATGGTTAATTACTTATTTACTTAGCCGTTTATTTAATCATGTCAGTATGGTTAATTACTTATTTACTTGGTTGTTTATTTAATCATATCAGTATGGTTAATTACTTATTTACTTGGTTGTTTATTTAATCATGTCAGTATGGTGCAGGGAACAGGAGCATTTATGGAACTAAATATGTGCCATTTTTAAACGTCTGCTACTTGCATGTAGACACCAGATGTGCCTGGTAATTGTAACACATGCGACAGAGCATCTGCCTTTAAAACAGCACTGTAAGCTACAGACAAAGACAAATTACATATATTACAATCAGCTAGTGTAACCACTATCACTAAGATGGAAAATTTTCACATGGAGATATTTAAATATATCTTTTATCACCCAACTTTCTTTAATTAAATTTAATAAGAAGAATGTTAAATGTTGGAGGTGTAATAAAGAGGTTAATGTGAATTGGGCTCATATGGTATATGATTGTATAGAAACAAAAATATTCTGGAATGACATTAATTTCTTCCTACAAGCTATTTTACAGACAATGTTTTTCTCTCAAAATTACTTATATTGTTTAACTCTCCTGTTCCAAATTGTTTTACAGAAGCTAATTAGACTCTGCTCTGGTCTATATTATCGGAAGCCAGGAAAAATATTACAAGAAACTGGAAGTCTAAATCTTCCCCCTCATTAAATGAATTCAAAAATTTACTTTTTGAAGTATGTAATTTAGAAATATTGACCAAGAGAGCAATATCTTCTAGGAATACTATTGTATGCAACATGTGGAAGAAAGTATATGATTTGTTAGATAAATAGTTTAACATTATTGTAATTATATTTTAAAAGTACTTCCAATTTATTAACTTGCATTTGTGGGTAATGTCATTGTAAACAGTCTGTGTGTTTGTTTGTTTTTAATTTTCATTGACACTATTATTCATATTCAAAATTGTACGTAACTCAAGATAATGTTTTCTTATCTATTTCAATGTAATAAAACTGTTTAAAAAAAAAACAGTACTGTAAGAAGGGTGGGACAAAAAGGGCACCTGCCCCGGGTGCCAACTTGTAGGGATGCTGAACTTTAGAAAATTATGACAGCTTACACACTGTTATTAAGTAGTCATGGTTGCGATCTGTCTGTTAAACTGTTCTATTTTTATAGATAGTTGAACTATTTAAAAAATATATAGTTTGACAGTTTACAGGCTTTTGCAATAATTTATACACAGATTGTAAATTGTCTATCAAATTTAAAGCTCTATGAGTGATCACTTATGACAGCTTACAAACTGTCAGACTCTTCTTTTAAAATGTTTGGCAGTTAACTAGCCATTATTAAGTGATCAGGGTCACTTATAGACAATGGGGAGGATGGGTATCAAATGTGTGTGCGGCACAAGGCACCAAATTCCCTTGCTATGGCTCTGTTTGAAGAATGCCAGTGTAAAATTATTTAATGAAGTAGAAGGTGTTAAAGATACAATACAAAAGCACAAGAGCTCATTAATTCTTTATTAATATAACTTATGAAAAGGTGTTATTTAATGAAAATGAAGTGGAAATGATCCACATCATGAAAAGATGCTAATTATATTAAAAAGCAAATTAGCAAATTTTATTGTCAAATAAATTATTGCAAATCCTAATGAAGGATCACAATGGTTATGCCACCCAGGACCCCAGTTTAATATGCTACAGCTCCTCCATCCAGCATAACAATATCTTAGACCATCTTCCATATTTCTACTGTTATTAATCATGAATAATAGCTACTTTGTCTGTTTACTCCAAACTATCTTCAGCTGTGTCTACAAATACATTGGCCAACTACTATTAAAGATAGGTCAGTCAGCCTTAAAATAGCTTTCACCTATCCATAAACTCAAACCACATGCAAACATGTTCATTAATCAGACCCATACATTTCATAGAAAGGAAATACTAATGCCTTAAGTAAATTAGAAAGTTAAAAAGAAAGCTAGCAAATTAATAAATTCTACCCTGTAAGTGCAATGTTTAACATGGCTACCATGCCCTGTACTTTTCAACATCTCATAAGTGTCCAAAGGCTGTGTGCAGCTTGTAGCTTCACATCCTGCTTTATATCCTAATGTCAGCACTAGTTTCATCAATGCTGACTTCTATCTCAAATGGATTTGCTTACAAAAATGTGAGAATGCTTCTTGAGTTTTCTTCTTGAAAGGTGTTGATGACTGTTGGGGTTAAAGTTACAAGGCCTGTCTAGTAACTTTACCTACCTCTGTTACCCGATTTACTGATACTTCTGTAAGCTTTCCAATGGCATCTAAAGTTGTATAAAAGAACAGGCCTCATTCAGAAAAAAGTCCATTAAAATAAACAGAGTATGGCATCTGAAATTTAGGTCTTCAGCTCCTGCAGAGGTTCATATCTGATATGTACTGACTATGTTAAATCTAACTCTCAGTAAACTCTTGTTTCATAGTTTCATAGTATAGCACTAGACTATCTGCCCTGGGGCATTTGTAAGCCTAGCCATAGTGATGTGGCTTTTGCCACCCCATGAAATGGTACAAAAATGTACAGAATAAATCTAGAATACTGTACCTCTGTCTAGTAGTGACACAGTGAAGGTCCCCTTATATAATAGAATTAGTTTACTGTGCCCCTGTCTAGCAGTGACACAGATGTGACCCCTGGGGTAAACTTACGATCTCCCATCCACTCATCAAGATTTCTCTTGAAGAGAGTCAGTGAGGGGCTCTGCCTAATATGAACTGGGATCCTGTTCCAAAGCATGGGAAGCCTCTGGGTTATGAATCTATGCCTCCAGCATGTCCTATTCATACCTGTGCTGAGGTTTAAGTCTTTAGCTCTCGTGGTCCTGATGTATTTGGATTTTTTGAGGTGGAGCATGTCCATCAGATCCTGATTGGACATGGCCTTGTACGTCAGGCAGAGATCACCTCTGAGTAGGCGGTATGCTACTGAATAGAGCTGAAGTTTCTTTAGTCTGGCAGAATAAGACATATGTTGGAGACCCTTGATCCTTTTGGTGAGGTACTTTTGTGGTCTCTCCAGCTGTTGCAAGTGCCGGGTGAGGTACATACCAAATGGGGCATTGTATTCAATCATGGGTCTGATGAGGGAGGAATATAGGGGTACAATGACATCCTTGGATCTGGATGTGAAACCCTTCATGATGAGGTGTGCAAGGTAGAATGTTTTTCTAACCACTTTGGCAATGTGGGTGTCAAATGAGAGGTCGCTGTCTACTTGGGTCCCTAGGTCTCTGATTACTTTTTCCGTACTCAGTGGGTTGCTGTCTATGTGATAATTTGTGGGTACTTTGTTTTTTCCAAAAGGGATGACTATACATTTTTTGGCATTTAGTTTAAGGCTGTGACTACGGCACCAGTTGTCCGTTTCAGTGAGGCCTTTTTGTAGGATGTGTGTATCTGCTGGTGTATCGACTATGGTGCCTAGTTTGCAGTCATCTGCAAACTTTGTCAGCCACAGCCCTCCCATGTTTGCTTTAACATCTGAGAAATAAATGCTGAACAAGAGGGGTCCCAGGACAGATCCCTGTGGGACACCACTTGTGACTGGCTTTGAGTCTGACATTGCTCCAGCAATTTTAACTTTATGGGTTCTGTCCTTTAGCCAGTTTGCAACCCATCTAGTGACATAAGGGTTTACTTTTAAGCTGTTTAGCTTATCTATGATGCCTGAGTGGGGTATTGTGTCGAAGGCCTTAGCCAAGTCCAGGTATGCAGTATGGACTGCTTTGCCCTCATCAATGGCTCTAGTGACTGCTTCGAAAAAGTCAACCAGGTTTAAAAGGCAGGATCTGCCCTTTACAAAGCCGAACTGGGTGGGGTCAAGCATCTGTAGGTCCCCTATGTCTCAGTTTATGAGTTCCATAATGATTCTTTCCATAGCTTTGCAGACCAGGCTAGTCAAGCTTATGGGGCGGTAGTTTCCAGGGTCTGTAGAGGCACCCCCCTTGTGGAGTGGGACCACTGTTGCTGTACGCCAGTGTTCAGGTACATATCCCGAAGTAAGGCTAAGGTTAAATAGCATTGTTATGTGTGGGTTTAGCTCCTCTTGGAGTTCACGTAACACGCACCCCGGGATACCGTCAGGTCCCATTGATGCTGTGTTTTTTGCTTTGTTTAGGGCAGTTCTCACTTGGACATCTGAGATGACAGGAGATTACATTCAGCTGGGATAAGTATTTCTTCTTTTGGGGGTGAAGGAGGAGAAATTTGCACTGAACCTCTCAGCCAGAATGTTAGCAATATCTGTGGGTTCAGTGTATTTTTGTTGTTGTGAACCAACTCTGAGCATATCTGAGGGTTTCTGCCCAGGTTTCTAACATAGCTGAAGAAGGCTTTGTAGTTATCTTTAGTGTCCTTAGCGATTTTTCTCTCAAAGTTTGCCTTGGATGTTTTTATGAGAGAACGTAGTTTTCTGCTAATGTTGATCAGAGATGTCTTCCCTTCATGGGATTTCGCTCTGACGTGCAGTAGCTTCCTTCTTTTGTTATACAATTTGTTTATGGCTGAGGTCCACCAGACAGGATGCTTACATTTGGTGGAGAGGGACTTGGATTTGTTTGGGATTGCATGATCCATGCATTCTTGGAGATGTCCATAGAAAGCATTTGTGAAGGATTCGGCATTGTGGGATGTGGTATCCACTGGCACAGTGGGCTTAAAGGATACCATCTCAGTCTTAAGAAGAGTGAAGTCTGCTTTTGAGAAGTTTTTCACTGTGGTCTTTTGTGCTGGGGGTGGAGGTGGGATATGTATATCCAGGGTGATTAGTCTGTGGTCAGATCTCACTTGTGAGGGGTATACTTCCGGTGTGTTGCATTTTGTCCCCATGTTTGTGATGATCAGGTCCAGTATATTATCTCCCCTAGTGGGAGAGGTGACTAGTTGTTCCAGTGCATTTGAATTTATGAGTTCCAGGAACCTTTGGGCTAGGGTGTTAGGGCTAGAATAATGTACCCAATCTATGTTTGGGTAGTTGAAGTCTCCCAGTATGATGGTATTTTGTGATACATTCATATCCTCCAATGTCTTCAGTCTTGTTGCATTTAAGCACTTTCCTGGCTTACAAATAATCACAAACATTCCTGCTGTTCTGTATATGTAGAGAAACAAAACTGCTCTGGTTGCTTTGCAAGTAGGGCAGGTACTGGAGCAAACCATGTATGAGGTTTGTCTATTAAAGTACTGTCCTTGGTTACACCTGCTCAATGTTCTAGTAAAGTCTAAAGAAACTTTAAACAGTTATGAGCACCTAACCTTCAGATAAACCAATGAGCCATATAGCTTTCTATTGTTCTCTGTCTGCACCGTGTAGCATTCTATCTTTCAAGTGATCCAGATGTGCTCATTTCTTGATTTTTAGTGTGCTTCATATCCATTTTCAATGACCGAATATTACTGTAATGCTCTGTGTTTGTCAGAACATAATTTAGCTATTTCTGATTACTGCTGTTGACGCCATGAACATTTCAACCCTTGTATTTATTTTCAGGACTCTGTTTTCGCTGAATTGCTGAAAAATAAATACAAGGTCTGAAATGTTCATAGTGTGGGCAGCTGCAATGGAAAATGAAACAGACAGAAAGTTTACCTCGGGGATCACTTCAGTGGCTCTGCTGGACAGAGGCACAGGGAAATAATCTAAGGGGGCGGCGAAAGCCAACACATTCTGGCTAGGCTTATAAATGCCTTTGGGCAGATAGCCTAGTACCTACCTATGAACCTATGAACCTATGTAATGCCTCACTGATCCCAAATACAGGATTCCTTCATTAAATGCAATAGCTAGTGAGAAGTCTCACTCATCTGCAGACCAGCACCTACACTGTGTGACATTTCAGCATCTTTAAAGTGGCCATTAATTTTTTCTTCATAGTACTTGGAATTCAGTTCAATGAATGTTTGCTATGCAGTTTATAGACCACATTTATCTTACTTTTAAATCTCTAGTATTTTTATCAGGTTAGATAACCACAGACATATCATGGGGTACAGATTTCCATCTGCCTTCAGAATGGCACAACAATCAAATGGTCTCTAATGATGTTAATTTTGAATACAAGATAGGTGGGCAACCACTAAAGATAGACAACCAGATTACAGATATAGGAAAATGTTTCATGATAAACTCAGTTTTGATGAAAATGTAGCCATACTCAGAGCTATGGTCTAGTCCAAGCAGGGAGGTTATAGTTATGTGTGTTTAATTATGTTGCCTGGTCATTGTCTGCATTAAGTTTTGGTTGTGAACATTTTTTGTAGGTAATCCAGCTTCATTCTTCATACCCAAAACATGCTGGTCGATTACATTATACTACATTGTCCATATATTATATTGTATTTACTCTTGCTGTTCTGACCATAGTTATGACTAAAACAGATACAAGAAAGAGCATTAAAACCACATGCATAACTCAATTACAAGAAGTCTAAAAATTCCTTATAAAGAAAATCCATGGGTTAGCAAACAAAACGTGTGAAGGCAGATTAAGGAACCTGTCACTTTTTTTTCTCCTGGGCAGATCTTTGTCTTGTCCTATAAGAATTGCATGGCCTGGTCATGTTTAGAAGATTTTATCTAGGCTGTATGACATGGTGCAAACACTAAAACAGATAATTTATTGCTAAACATCAGTGTTAAAAATGCTAAAAAAAAGGGACAGACAAATTACACAATGGCTGTCTAGACTTTGAAACAAACTTCCTATTAGCATCAAAGAATGCAGCAAACTATTTTTTTTCCAAAAGTGAACATATATGGGTACTAAATATCCATACATGAAATAACAATCAAACTTCTTGAATGCCAGTAATCACTTAACTTTTTTATATTGCATTCTTTGGCCCTATAATCATTAATAGTAAGTTAATGCATAATTCATGTAATCTGTTTCTTATCCTACTAGGTAATGAGCAGGCAACAGTGCCTAATGAGGCTGCAAAGAGGTATTTGAATCTGGGTCTTCTTGAAATGGTATGGTGTTTTGGGTGAATATACAGGGTGAACATATTGTCAAGTAAATGCCTGTACAGTACCATCCTCTCTGAAGTATCACCCTCTTTGCTGTGTCCCCAAGAAGTAGTTACCTTCCTTGAGACTGTACGTACACATGCATTTTTATATGTAAAAGATCCCTGCATGTCCTGATGTGTTAGACATTATCTTAGCCATTTGTATATCGTACAGGAGTATATCTAACAGAATGAATGCACTTATACGAACTGCAATAATTACCGAGAGTTATACCAGAGCAGAAAATGCAACTGGGACATAAGCAGTAAATTATTACTAGATAGAATACCAATGCACATATTAACCATAGCAAGAATACATTATTATGCAATCAGTCACTGGCAAAAACTGTTCTTTAACTGGGATAAGTAAGACAGTGATGCGGACGGCATTCTGCTATAGGCTGTATGTCTCAGCACAAAAATAACACCATGTCAGAGCCAACTATGATGCCTTATAACTTCAGATTGCAGTGGTTTGTAGACATCCAAACCGGCAATAACAAGACACATTCTGAATCAGAATTTTACATGTAACCAGCATACATTATGTATGGTTTTAAAGAAAATATATGTCTGTCTGTCTTTCAGAGCACAATTTAATGAAATCCTAAGATGTTTACACTGGATAGAAATTCATTCCATTTGTTGTGGTGACTTCTGGCTCTGTGCAAGTTAAGATTATATCTTTTATCTTATGATTGTCAGTAGTTAACTAAATTATCATTAATTCACTCACCAGTCTGAACTTTGGGAAATGTTTGATTTGACTTTTGACATATTCTATGCTAAACTTCAAAAGAGTGATGACAATCTGTTTAGAAGACTGTGAAAATTACCGTGAAACAAGACGGCCAGGTTGTTGTGGTAAGGCAGGAACTTTATTATGGAATTAATTTTCATTATGTATGAGAGGTCTATCATCACTTGTCACTTCAAATCAGCATAAACTGCACTTTGCATGAGAACTTCTCAGATGGAAAGGAATTGCATGCACACATTTTGTAAATTAAGTAAAACTGCAGCATGGTTACATGAGTATTGTCAAGTGTCTGCGTTTCTCTCTCCTTCTCTGACTCAGCTATTGAGACAAATCAGACTAATCCTTCTAGAACGTCTGGTAAAAAGTAAACTTGAAAAAAAATGCTGTGATGATGCGTATATTAAAGGTGTAAGCTGCATATATCTGAGTGAAAATGGTTTAGTCTGAATGTCTAGGTGAAGAATGTCAACATAACAGAGAACTGGAGAGAAAAGTTACCTTTGCTTGAAATGAACATTTCAGGGCTACCTCGATACAAAATAAAGATTTGCTGTCAAATACGCACAGTCCTTTCTATGTCTATTTTTATTTATTAATTTAGGTGGGTATTTATGCTGATCACAAGTAGTAATTTTAAAATATGACTCAAGAGACCAAGTCTAAGAGCATTGCAGAAAACTGGGTGGGTATTCAGAAGGATTCATAATGCTGCAGCACTGCTCTAATATCACAGATGTTTAAGTATATTGTGGCCCGATGATGCTTAGCTATGTTGTAGATCAGACATCTTGCCAGCATGCTAAGGAATGGGCTGCATTAACAGCAGCAATTTTGCTATTAAAGGGTTTTTGCCATGCGTGGTCACATGAACATAAGAGCCACAATGAGGTAGCATGCCCAGCACTTTGTACATTCACAAATGCAATGAAGCATTTCACAGCTGCAAATCAGGCACTGTGAGCAGGTCATAGAGTGCCAACACAGCAAAGTGTCAACTTAGTGCATCATAATAAATCAGAAGGAAAGAGTGAGACACGAAAGCCAGAACTAGAACAACAATAAGCAGAGGAACATACACAAGGTCACCTGAAAGAAAGGCAGGTCAGGGAAGAAGGAAATGTTTTGGGGGGGACGTGTCCATTTTCCATTTTTGAAAAAGAAGAGTTGAGAGGGTGGTGGCAAGGAGGATGCATGGGGTAGAAGGAAGGACTAGATAAGTTAGCAGGATTGGTCAAATAAACATAAAATGCAAACACAGACAGATGGGGGGTATAGACCCAAAAATAAAGAAGGCAACAGTGGAAAGACACAGATAATCAGACAGATGGAAAGACAGGGGGAGGACAACTGGACATATGAAGGACTGAAAATGAATGGGAACAGCATCATGGGAAATAAGCTGGGGTACAGAGAACCTGTCTAAATGGTCAAAAGTGGTCAAAAGTGGAACTCATCCAAATGTTAGTCACTTCTGTGGCTGACATCATAAACAGACCCTGTCCCTAGTGGGCCCCTAGACAAGGACATCTGTCTGTACAACTCTATCAGCCTCACAAGTGCAATAAACCATTTACCAGTTCACCTTGGACATGACCAACCACCACATCTAATGTTAGATAACCAGTGGACACTTCCAGGTCAGTGTTACAGGATGGGGCTCCACCCTACTCCACCCCCAGACAACTGGACATGGAAAGCACTAGTGAGCTCTGGAGAGGTAGGACTGGAAACTACTGTTGAATCATTGGCAGGCATATCATCTGGTACAGTCCCAGGTGGTCACCTGCTCTCAACATTCTGTATCACAGCTGACCCTGTAAAAAAATGGCATATAAAGAAAAATATGAAAAATGCAGCACAATAGTAGATATATGACAACGTGTATTTCAATTTTAATTGACAGATCTGTACATATAACACTTGTCCCATGCCTGGGCAGTATATCGCTTCTCCTCAGATAGGCTTCTTGGTTCTTAGCTATCTTCCCTGCCATTATAAAATATAAGATATACAGCAATCTGTCTGTTTTGTCCCTGGCAACAGAAAGAACAGGAAAAGAAATAGAAAATATTCAGAAAGTACAAAGCCATAGCCATGTATAACCAGATACATCGTGCTTACAGGGGGGCTACTGTCTCTCTCTGTATAACTTCTGCCACCCACTGGCAGAGCAAGTTGAGGTGGCACCTCTTTAGGTCAATAAATCTATGCCTGGACTCTTCATCCAAACAGGTAATGCCATTGGCATTACTCGCCACCCTGGCAGGCTGGTGCCAGGCTTCAATCTAATACATAAGGAGGGGCCAGCAAGCACTCCCTACAATACCTTTACAGCAATGAGAGAATGATTTTAGTCTCTTGGTTGCACCAGGTAAGTGTCTTGTGAAACCAGCACCTGAAGAAATCAAGCCCACTACAAGAACATTATCAGGCATTGTGGGTGCACGATGGAACTCATCACGAGCACAGTCAAGTAGCACTATGAATATTGCAGTGTCCATGCAGAAGTATACTGTACAAGTAACACAAGAATGGGCAGTGATGACCCTGTATTTCCTGACCATGGGTGATAATGCATCATATTATGGGAGCAATTCAGACACAATCTCAATAAATCACTTCATTAGCATAACCACCATGCTGTGAAGCCTATTTTGGTGAAATAAAAAGTACATATATCCATATCTTGTCATCATATTGCAGGTTGAACAGCTTAGGAATAGGAATGTAGTTGATAATGGTTTGTACTGCTATATAGGCATACTCACAACAGACAGTTATGCTTCTCAGGACTGCAAGGTACAGATATAGGTACATAAAAGCAACAGGAATAGATACCAAAAAGTCTAGTGTGTGGGGTAACACAACTCAAGGACAAGAGAGGATAATGTTCTGCTGTGGGGAAAATCACTGTGACAAGGAACAGAGTACAAAAGCAAGAGAGGTTACTAGATCCCTCACTCTAACAGGGAATAGAGCAGAAAGAAAGGACAAGTCACTACACCTGAGATGGAGGAACTGTAGGTTCTATGCACAACTGGCATGTGTATTCTTGAAAAGGTTAAATTAGACAAAGATTTCTGGAGACAGATGTGGTAAGGAGTGATCATAATAGGACAATAGTACAGGTGCATCACAGGATCATTGATATGATACTTCATGCTAAGACCAAGGTTCAGGATACTGCCTGGGACATGTCCATCAAAGGAGGTGGACTGCCAACACAAAAGCATCTCACAAAAGTGGAAGAGTTGCTGGTAATCCTGTCTGGGCAGTCAGTTAGGAGCCAGTTTTGACATATCCACAGGAATTAATGTAGAACTTTGAAATTAGTGCTATCAGCTCAGTTGAGAAGTTGTGTTCTTTAAAAGGTTTAAATAAATAAGACCAACTGGCTAAGTCAAAATCTTTGTCTAAGTCAAGACTAATGATGGAAAGTTATTTTTTTACTTTTATTTGTGTATTCTGTTAGTGTGTGTATTCTTATTATATTACACAGTTTAAAACTGCAAGTGATCTGCATCTGAAGACCAGAAAAGGGAACCCACGTGATTTATACTGCAAGGGACATGTCCATCAAAGAAGGTGGACTGCCCACACAAAAGCATATCACAGAAGTGGAAGAGTTGCTGGCAACCCTGTCTGGGTCAGGTGAAAGAAACCTCATGCATGGCAATGACTAGATGTGGAAGCTGTGCTGCTGTTGACTGTCCATATGTCTGTATTGGATGTACCATGTTAAACCTAGTAAGTTCTATTACTGTTGTACAGTGACTAACACATACGAGGATGTGATTCAGCTGAATACATATGTGTATCAATTCTCCAAGTGTATTGGGACTGCAACTGCAACACCCTATACCACTATGAATGTATGTATGTGCTCATATGCTGTTTGAATAAAATCTCTTCAAACAAATAACAGGTCTGTACCAATGTGTGTGGCATATGTTGGGGGAATTACATGTTCCAGCACTGATACAGGTGTGTTATCCTAATGCTTTCACTGTTTCATATAGTGAGTGATCCACCACGACAGATTGGCATAGTTTGATATCAACAGGTTATCTGCAAATGATAATGATGGCAGCACACATCTGGCACAGACTAGTGACACAGTGGCACTGTCAGCAGTGCTAACATTGATAAGAACACACACATACCCCACTTCTGAAATGGCAGCAGAGGGTCAGGTCAAACATACAGCTTCACCTGTGTTTAGCACTGAATATCCTGTCTGTATTAGCCTTACCAAACTAACGCAGGTGTCACCACCATAGATGTCATCTGTAAACTGCTCTGCCTGTAAGGTGCATGCATTTACCATAGGAGAAAGGAATGTAATTTACCACCACTGCCATGACTCCTGGTCATTTCCTGACCAAGGTATTCCCTTTGATCAGCAGATATGCAGATTTCTGATTCAGGCACAGACAACTGCCATGCACACTATGGCAGAGACTGTAAGTGTATTGAGCGGCCTGCGTGAGGAAGTGCAGCCCCTACATGGCCTGTGGGATGACCTGCAGTGCATGCAGACTACCATGGCATAATCTACCATAAACATGTCTGTTGAGGGCAGTATTGGACCAACTGTCACTCAGTGATACAGCCATGTACACTGGTAAGTGCCCACTTTGGTCATGTAAGGTTTCAAATGAAATGTACATGGTCATAGGTCAAGTTTTTATAGATGGCTCACATTGTTCCAAAGACTTCATCACTGTCACCCCTGGCCAAGTCTGCCTCCACCTCTAGGCATGGGCACGCTAGATCAACAGCTCCATGGCATCTCTATCCCCGTGTTACCCTACTGAGTGTAACACTTATCCATGACTGTCCTTGGAGTCATGGATACCATCAAGCTAATGCTTCCTTACAAGGGGGAGCTACAGCATGGTTCCTGCACATGCTTCTGAAGTGCTACAACATCCCTCACACAGGGCACATCCAGCCCCAGTAGTGCAGAAGTGTTTAAGTTAATAAGAAAGCTGCACTTGGTTAATTACTTTGAATGTAATGGTGAAAGTATGTCAGTAAATGAAGACAGTGTATATGCAAATAAAGATGAGTTGCTGAATTTCTTCTCTTGTGAGTCCTCATTTGAAACAGCTGAAAATATTGATGCATATTGCACTGTAAATACTGAAATGGTTACTTATACTAGTACTTTTATACCTGTATTTAACAACCAGGTGATTTTGCAATTTTCTAAGATGCTTAATTTTGCATTAGAGAAAGTTTTAAAAGATTTTTCCTCTAAGAAGAAAGGCATTTTGTATAAAATGTGTAAGAATGAATGGCTGTTTTTATTAAATGTATGTAAAATATCGGACATAATTATAAAACCCTCAGATAAAGATAGAAAAATTGTTGTTATGCACTGGAAATAATACCTGAAAATGTGTATGGACCATTTATCTGATAGCTGGTGACTTCAAATTAAAGGAGGGCTGCAGGTGACAGCTGAATGGGTGGGGCCAATGTGAAGGGGTGTGTCAGCTAAAAGAGGTGGAGTTATGCTCAAAACCACAACTGGAACTTTAATTAAATACACTTCCCTGGATGCCAAACCATTATTAAGAGAGTTCAATCAAGACAAAATGAAGTGTAGAAGAAAAAATATTTCAAAGCATTGGCTACATGACAACTTACTTAATATCTAGATGGAAACACAAAGATTGTGAGGCATGAAAAAATAAATTACTTTTTAAATACATTAGTGGAATGCCAGTCAAAAGCAGTTCTAATTATAATTTATATTTAGCTTTACAAAATTACCAAGTAACATGCTGAACGTAGCAATCTCTGTGATACCCCCACTTGTAAAAATGTTTCTTATCCAAAAAAGACCTGCTGCCTGACAACTATCTACTTGTTTCATAGGGAAAACATGATCAAAGTAAAAAATTAACAGCAAACAAGAAATAAGCTCAAGATAAATTGCTTAAAGGATTACTGCACAAGTTATGGATCACACATGATAGATTGGCATTCTGTTTAGTTTACGGGTAAAGCCTGCAAAGATGACTACAAGTCTCCAACAAATGTAATGAGCTTCTGAAAATACTGTAATCCTGTCCTTTATTACAAATACTGTCATATGCATTTCAATACCTAAGGCGTATACATTATCTAGTTATGTAAATATTCTCTGCATGGCAACAACAAAAAGGCTTTCAATGTTGGTAATTCTTTAACGGAATGCTTATTAAAGCTTACTTGCATCTTACAATCTCTGACAAGCTTACCTGATGGTCATTAAAGCATTGCTACTTAAACACATAGCAACAGGCACTGCAACAGCATGTATTTTGTGAATAATAATAAGCATAAATCAACAGTATAAAAATTTGACAGAAAACCAGAACATTCTGCAAAATTAAGGACAGATGAAAAGCCACAGTTGTACTTGTGGTCTACCTTGGATGGGGGAATACTCTGCACACTTACACTGCATAACTGCTCCTTGCCTTGCTTGGACACATCCAAAGCCATTACAGTGGGGAGTGGGGTGCAACAAGTATGTCACAATTTAAAATGTCCCTGGCTGACAGTGGTGGCTCATACTTCACAACCTCAGAGCAAGAAATCTGGACAAAGCCATATATAGAAGTGGGACACAGGCCCAAAAATAAGAACAAATTTTAAATATTGCGCTTATAAACATAGAAAGATAATAGACTAGTAGTAGGTCTTGCATTAGTATGAATTTTCTGAAGGGTATGAAATCTGAAACTCAAATGTCTGCCATTATTTTCTAACTTCATTCTTTAATGATTTGCCACTAATTTTCCAGGAAACCACAATTTTATGAAAAACGGACCAAAAATGTGATGCAAAAATATCAAATTGCCGTACAATATAGCTAGGAACCTGTCAAAGAAGGGACACCTTTTTAATATTAGTACTGTTAACTTGAGCAGCTGACAAAATAAGAGCATCTACATGCATTTCTGAAATAAAAGTAATCTATAACTCTGATCATTAGTTATTTATAATTGTAAACCCTCCATGTTTTCTTCCAAAATTGCTATTTTGCAGAGGGATTATTAGGGGAGAGCAACATTTTGAGCCAAAATTGGGGTCAGTTGAGAGGTTTGGATATTCCTAATTCTATAAAGCTATTTATTTGCATGTACCTCTTAACCTCTTAATGCAGGAAATCTGGACAAGGCCAAATATATTGGGGGAACATACAAACAGTACTAAAAATTTCTCTTGTATAAACTCAAGACAGTTGGTAGAATAACAGGTGTTGCTTTAGCATGCATTTTTCTGAAGCTTATGACGTCTGAAACTCAATGCCTGTCATTATTTAGTGACTTAATTCCTAAATGATTTGACAGAGAACCACACATTTTATGAGGAACAAACCAAAAATAAGAAGCAAAAATCTGGACAGTTGAGAGGTATAGTTCAGCTGAGGCTGTCTTTGAGTTTGCTGCCCTTCCCCCTCACAAAATCATGGTCAAATGGAGCCTCCCCCCTGCAGCCATTCCAATGTCCCATTCCTTGGTTATTTTGCCCCATTTACCATAAACACTGTAATGTGCATACTGCTTTACTTCTGCAATGATTTGGATTTCATTTGAAAGTTTACTTGGCATTTTACAGCACAAACACTAATAGATATCTGCTAAACAAAGCAATGCAGTCTCACAATGAAAATAGACTTAGCATTAAAACTTCTCTGCTCTTGAAACTCACATTCATTAAACAGCATTGAAACCCACATTCTAAGAAAATGCATTTTGCCAATGGCAGATAAAGATTAACTTTGGGCTGTTTTCAAATCATAGGCCCCTTGAACACGAAACATACACGTGCTCTTTGATACACCTTCCTAATTGTATTAAATTATATTCCTTGAACAATACAATACAGTTGTTAGAGGTCATTTTAAATTTATTGTTTTGAACATTTTTTCAGTAAATAATGAAACAAAATGCATGCACCAATAATGACAAAACTGCCCAATTCAGAATATTTCCATCATAAAAGTCTACTCAGACTTCTACAGTCCACCAGTATCAGTAAATATGCACAATCTCTGAAGAAGTAAAAGTCATCTAAATTCCACATTAAAGAAAATTGTTTCTAATGAAGAGGTTTCTTCTAGCAAACAACTTTATATGTCATTGTTTCATCTACAAATAAAGGGCCTGTTGCCCTTGAGGAATAAATTGCCTGTATTGCATAAAAAAATTATAAGCTAGCAATATCGCAATAGGGAATGGATAGCAAACTGATAACAGGTTCATAGTTACTAGGTATCTTCACCAAAAAGGACTGCAGCATCAACCCTCTTTACAACACAGTACAGTATGAGCAATGCATCTACCTACTGTGGGAGTAAAACCCACAGCCTTCTTCATCAAAAGCAAGTACCCTACCTGTTGTGCTATTAAAAAGGCAAACTGATTCAGCACTAAACTTTTGTTCCCCTGCAGCTCTCAGCTCCTTGTAAAATCTACTCAACACTCAGCTGTATCACTGAACTTTGCAGCACAAGAAATCTGGTAAAAGCCAAAATTTATTTGGGGGAGGGGCAAAAGCCCCAAAACCAGGGACACATTTTAAAAATTGCTTGTATAATGTTGGAAAGTTGCTAGAATAAAATGATGTGTTATTACCATACATTTCACAGCAAAGTCTTAAACCCAGGACCCTGTGCAAAACAGTCAGAGCAACATATCACTATGCCAAATCAGCTGCTTTGTGAAAGAGAAGAAGACACACTTAAATGGCTACCATTTAGTGAATTCAGTTCTCACCATAGCTGTCAACCTCTTAGCACAAAACACCTGAAAAAAGTCAATAATGGGGGAATACAGCCCTCAAACATATTCAGTGAATTCAGTTCTCACCATAGCTCTCATCCTTAGCACAAAAAACCTGGATGAAGCCAATAATGGGGGGATACAGACCCAAAAATTGGGACACATTTCATATATCCATGTTATAAACTTAGAAAGTTGCTAGAATAAAAGGTTTTGTGTTACCATGTACTTTCTGAAGAATATGAAGTCTGAAATTCAAATGCCTGTTATTTTTATTTATTTAACATTTGTTAACCAGGAAAGTCTGACTTGGAACAAAAGCCAATTTTCAGCAGAGGCCCAGGGAGAAACACTGCAGACACATGTCTTTGTAAGATGGGAGGGCATACAGACTCCACACACAAGGCACCCAAGCCAAGAATCAAACCAGAGAACTTGTAGCTGTCAGGCAACAATGCTACCAGTACACTACTGCACTACTGACAGGGCAAGGAAAAAGCAAACCTACAGAAACCACAGATTTTATGAGGAACAGAAAAAATATGAGATGGGAGGACATGCAGACTCCACACACAAGGCACCCAAGCCAAGGATCAAACTAGAGAACTTGTAGCAGTCAGGCAACAATGCTACCAGTACACCACTGCACTACTGACTGTGCAAGGAAAAACAAACATACAGAAACCACAGATTTTTATGAGGAACAGAACAAATATGAGGCAAAAATCTGCAAACTTTTTTTACAAATGGTGGTGGGCAGGGAATTCAGGCCCTTGCCACTTGCATCCAAGGTACAGGGTTCAAGTCTGAGGTATTCTCTACCCACCACCATGTGTTCTCTAACTACCAGTATATAGCAACTGGAGCATTCCACACACCTCCTGACCTGAATTAGTTCAGCAGTCTCCGTTCCCGTCATCCACACAGTAAATCCACTCTCAGTCTTCCCCTCAGCCTGCACAAGCTAATGGCTGGGTTTCTGTTCCTCCTGGTAGGTTTCTCAGCCTGACAATGATGCTGGTTTCTCATGAGAGTAGGCTGGATGCCCCAGCCTGCTGACGATGCAGTCCAGTGTTGTTCTTTTCTGCGGTCATCATCACCGCACAGGCTGCAGGACAGAGATTCCATTCTCCCTTATCTGGACTGCCTGCCAGAGCAGTCTGGAGTTCTGAGAGAGAGTACCAGGAACTCCAAGCATGCATGCGTGGAGTTCCAGGACTCATTCATTTTATTTTTCTGTTTTGTTTTATTTCTCTTTTCTTCTTCGTTTCTAGGTGGGATGGGCTGCAGTCCTATAGCATGAGCCACCCCTGTCTGATGGTCAAGTATACAGGGCAGTAAATATTGATGTTTTCTATCAAGCTGTAATGCATTTTAAAGTAGTAGCTAAAGGTATAAGATTGGGCTACTTTACAAGAAAAGATGCCCTAAATAAATTTAATGTAGAAGGAAGCTCAATGGCTAAGTTCTATTGTCTGCCAAAGACACATAAAATGTGAGCCCCCCCCCCCCCCCCGTAGACCCATAGTAGCAGCACATAATTATTTCCTCCATAATATGGGAATTTTCTTACATTCTTATCTTTTGAATTATGTAGTTAAGTTAAATTCTTATATTAAAGACACTTTCCATTTTCTGGATAAAATAAAAAATGCTAAAAGTGATGAAGAATATTGCTGGATAGTTATAGATGTAAAAAGTCTTTATACAAGTATTACCTATGAGTTAGGTATGGAAGCTGAATTATGTGATGGAATTATTAAACTTTTGTTTGATGAATATTTTTTCTTTAGTTTAATAAGCTCATTTACCACCATGTATGCTAACCTGTTTATGGGCCTTTTTGAAGTGGAATTTTTGTATAGATTGAATTTTTTAATAGTTATTTTATATTGTAGATATATAGATGATTTGAGTTTTTATGTAAGGGGTGCTGAAATAGCTCCCCAGTTTATAAATGATTTAGATGCAAGTTGTTTTCAGATAAAAGTTGATGGCTTACAGATTGGAAGAGCAGTTAACTATCTAGATGTCACTTTGACTATTAGGAATTGTGATATAGTAATTAATATACACAGAAAGGGAAGTGGAGAGTATAATATTTAGGATAGTACTAGTTGCCATCCACCGCATACTTTGAAGGCACTGCCTTATAATGAATTATTGAGAGTTAGCAGGCTATGTAATGATGAAATGGGCCTAGAAAAGGAAATAATAAAAACACGTATTAACTTCAAGCAAAGGGTGGATGATGAAAATGTTATTTTAGATGCCCTTCATAAAATAATATATATTAGCTTACTTCATAATAGGCCTTTAGTAAATAAGATAAATAATAATAGAGAAGTTAATATTGTGCAGGAGTGTAGAAAAGTTTATTTTGTTACTATATATATTATATTTAAAGTATGAAAATGATTGATGTTATTAGATATTATTGGCCCTATTTAATTAATATGGGAGGTGTAAAAAATCTTTGTAGAAACTGTAAATATCTCTTTCAAGAGAAGTATAAATATCAAAGACATAGTGGTACACAATGGATTTGTTTCACCTAGTGAAAAATTAAACCTACAGGTTGACAAATGTGGCACCTTCCCTTGTGGAAGGTCTTCGGTTTGCCACAACATTATTAAATGTTTTGAAAAATAAATGGTGTAAAATTCTGTTCCACTTCTGCTTTTTCATGTATAACTAAATGAGTGGTATGTGCTCTGTTTTGCCCATGTAATTTGTATTACATAGGGGTGACTAAAAGAATATTCAAGCTATGGTTGCAAAAACATATCAGAAACATAAAAAATAATAATTCTATGAGCCCTATAGCTTTACATTTTTTTATTTGTCATATTAGTGGGCCGGATTCACGAAGGCTTGCACGGAGTCTAAGAGTAGTGTAAGACGTCAGACAGGCAATATGTTTGCTGAGCAATTCAGCAAAAGCTGGCAGGGGCGTGCATGAGAGCTCCTAAAACTACTCTTGCATGGACAGTGTTATGGTATGCAAATTACCTCATTTGCTGCTGAAATGTATGCAAATGAGGTAAATTTGCGATCCAGGAACCACTAACCTGTCCATGGAAGAGCAGTGTTATTTGCAGAAATGTATTCCGTTCTGCAAATAGCTAAATGGAGCTATGACAGCTCCAAATAAAGGATGCATCCAGTTGAGGAAGCATGCCAATGGCCAAATAAAAGGCCATTGGCATTTTTATAGGTTGAAAATTAATAAAAATCAATTTTTTTCCTCGCTCTCCGATGTTTAAGCATAGCACATCACCGCACAAACATGCGGCACTTTAAAAACCAGAAAATAAATAAAAAATAGCCAAAAATAGGCATTCTTATTAAAATATTTTTCTGACATGCAGGTGAATGGCAGGCTGAAGACAACATGGCAACTGAGTAGTGGTTGCTAAGGGGAGAAGCTCAGTTTGAGAGATGTAACCAAGCATTAGTAGGCAATCCTATGCAAATGAGGATAAGGATAGTGAATCCCAATTTTCCTTGGCATGTGAGCCATGTCCCTAGAGTGTAAGTGTAGGAGTAGGGGAGTAGTAGAGTAGAAGATAGGTGACATCATGAGGGGGTATGTATGAAAGACTGTAAGCTTATTGGAGCAGAGTGGCTTGTGTTTGCTCTGAGTTGCTCAGGATTGGAAGAGGCGTGTCTACAGTTGTCCTAGATGAAACCCAGAAACCGAAGGTGTACACCCTGGATATATCTGAAATTTCTTGCAAATGTGCTTACACCGTGTGCACGTGTGTGCGCGCACCTGTAAGCATGTGTAAGCCTGTGTACACCTGTGTGCACGTGTCTGCACCTGTCTAAGCCTGTGTAAGCCTGTATAAGCCTGTGTAAGCCTGTGTGCATGCGTGTGTCCTCATGTGCGCATGTCTGCGCTTGTTTGCGCGGCGTTTCCCCTTGTGGAAACAGAAAGGGAAAAGGAAAGAAAAGAAGTAGTAGGAAGTTAACCAAGGAGAACTAGCAGAGCTGCCAGGTGAAATAAATCAGAATCAGCCAATTACACAGGCAGTACACTGGCCCAGCCCAGCCCAACACTTAAAACTCTGCAAACAACATCCCCCCATGTTCTTCGCAAGAACACTGCAACACTGCAGTATACAAAGAGTGAAAACTTAAAAAGCTTAACTCAGACAAAGAAATGTTAGGGACTGCCATTGCTATCATAAGCCAACATGTGCAAGATGCTGAGGGTGGTGCCATTGCGAATGCTGCTGAGCAACCCACAGTGAGGAGACGAAGAAGAGTGTACAGACCCAGGGTAACCTACCAGGGGCTACATAAGCTGGAGATAGTGGAGCGCTATAGAGTGGACAGAGACCTCCTGCAGCAAATTGTTGAGCTGTGCAGGCCACGTCTCATACACAGAACCAACAGAGGGGAACCCATCCCAGTGGAAACCAAGGTATGTGTTGGCCTAAGAATACTAGCAACAGGTACCTTCCAGAGACAAACTGGTGATATGATGGGGATTTCACAGGCATCAGCATCCAAGGTACTGCACCAGTTCCTGAATGCCATGTCAGCACATGTCGGTGATCATGTATATTTCCCCAATTCCCATGAGGCATTGGCCAGCAATATGAGTCTCTTCCAGCAAATAGTGGAATACCCTGAGGTAGTGGGTACAATTGACTGCACGCACATATGCATCAAAGCACTAGCCGGTGAGTGGGGTAGGGCCTACATCAACCGCAAGGGCTTCCCCTCCATCAACTGCCAGGTCATGTGTGATGCCTAGGGCATAGGTTCATAGGTTCATAGCTTCATACTAGGCTATCTGCCCTAGGGCATTTATAAGCCTAGCCAGAGTGTGTGTGACTTTCGCCACCCCTTGGAATGAGAATACTATGCCCATTTAGGGTTTAGTTTACTGTGCCTCTGTCTAGTAGTGACACAGAGATGACCCCCAGGGTAAACCCATGATCTCCCATCCACTCATCAAGATTTCTCTTGAAGAGAGTCAGTGAGGGGCTCTGCCTAACATGGACTGGGATTCTGTTCCAGAGTGTAGGGAGCCTCTGGGTTATGAATCTGTCCCTCCAGCACATCCTATTTATTTCTGTGTTGAGGTTCAAATCTCTCGCTCTCGTGGCTCTGGTGGATTTGGATTTTCTGAGATGGAGCATGTCCATTAATTCCGGATTGGACATGGCTTTGTACGTCAGGCATAGATCGCCTCTGAGTAGGCGGTATGCGACTGAATAGAGCTGGAGTTTCTTCAGCCGGGGAGCATATGACATATGTTTGAGACCCTTGATCCTCTTGGTGAGGTACTTTTGGGGTCTTTCTAACTGCTGCAGGTGTCGGGTAAGGTACATCCCAAATGGGGCATTGTAGTCAATTATGGGCCTGATAAGGGAAGAGTATAGAGGCACAATGACCTCTCTTGATCTAGATGTGAATCCTTTCATGATAAGGTGGGTAATATAGAAGGTATTCCTAACCACCTTGGCAATGTGAGGGTCAAATGAGAGGTTACTGTCAACTTGGGTCCCTAGGTCCCTGATTACTTCTTCTGTACTTAATGGATTACCACCTATGTGGTAATTTGTGGGTACTTTGTTTTTCCCAAAGGGTATGACTATACATTTTTTGGTGTTCAGTTTAAGGCCATGGCTCTGGCACCAGTTATCCATTTCTATGAGGCCTTTCTGAAGGATGCTTGTGTCCACTGGAGTATCAATTATGGCACCCAATTTGCAGTCATCTGCGAACTTTGTCAGCCACAATCCTCCTATGTTTGCTTGTACCTCTGAAAAATAAATGCCGAACAAGAGGGGTCCCAGGACCGAGCCCTGTGGGACACCGCTTGTGACTGGCTTAGAGTCTGACATGGCTCCAGCAATTCCGACCTTGTGGGTTCTGTCCTTGAGCCAGTTTGCAACCCATCTTATGACATATGGGTTTACATTTAAGCTGGTGAGCTTGTCTATAATGCCCAAGTGGGGTATTGTGTCGAAGGCTTTTGCAAGATCAAGGTAGGCTGTGTGAACTGCCTTACCCTCATCAATGGCCTTAGTGACTGTTCAAAAAAGTCGACCAGGTTCAAAAGGCAGGATCTGCCCTTGACAAAGCCGAATTAGGTAGGATCCAGTGTCTGTAGTTCCCCAATGTCTTTGTTTATGAGTTCCATAATGATCCTCTCCATAGCTTTGCAGACCAGGCTCGTCAAGCTTATGGGGTGGTAATTTCCAGGGTCCATAGAAGCACCTCCTTTGTGGAGTGGAACCACTGTTGCTGTACACCATTCTTTGGGTACGTATCCTGTAGTAAGGCTAAGATTAAACAGCAGCCTTATGTGCAGGTTTTGTTCCTCTTGGAGTTCATGTAGCACGCAAGGGACACCGTCTGGTCCCACTGATGCTGTGTTTTTAGCTTTGGAGAGGGCGGCTCTCACCTGGGCATCTGAGCTATCAGGGAAGCTACACTCTGCTGGGATAGATATTTCTCCTTTTGGGGGGGGGGTTTGTACTGAACCTGTCTGCCAGTATGTTAGCAATGTCTGTGGGTTCAGTGTATTTTTTGTCATTTTGGACTAACTCTGAGCATATCTGGGAATTTCCACCCAGGTTTCTAACATAACTAAAGAAGGCCTTGTGATTGTCTTTAGTGTCTTTTGCGATTTTTCTCTCAAAGTTGGCCTTGGATGATTTTATGAGTGATCGTAGTTTTTTGCTAGTACTGATCAGAGATGCCTTCCCTTTTGGGGATTTTGCTCTGTCATGTTGTAAAGCTTGTTAATGGCTGGGGTCCACCAGACAGGATGCCTGTCTTTGGGGGAATGGGTCTTGGTTTTATTTGGGATTGCATGATCCATGCATTCCTGAAGGTGTCCGTAGAAAGCGTTTATAAAGGATTCAGCGGTGTGGGCTGTGGTTTCCACTGGCCCAGGGACCTTGAAGGATACCACTTCAGTCTTAAGAAGTGTGAAGTCAGCTTTTGAGAAATTCTTCAGTGTGGTCTTTTGTGCTGGGGGTGGGTCGGGATGTGGATTTCCATTGAGATTAATTTATGGTCTGATCTCACCAATGAAGGGTATACTTCTGGTGTGGAGGCTTGTGTCCCCTTGTTTGTGATGATCAGGTCTAGTATATTATCTCTTGTGGGAGTGGTGACTAGTTGTTCCATCGCATTTGAGTTTATGAATTCTAGGAACCTTTGGGCTAGGGTGTTGGGGCTTGAATAATGCTCCCAGTCTATGCTTGGGTAGTTGAAGTCTCCCAATATGATGATATTTGGAGAGACATTCATACTCTCCAGTGTCTTCAGGAAGGCTGAGTAAGGTTCCTGAGTTTCAGAGGGTGGTTTGTAGCATGCTACAAACTGTAGGGCAGTTTTGACTATGATTAGTTGCACATGGATGGTCTCCGATGCTTCGTGCATTGCCACTAACCTGGAGGTGTGGGTATCTTTGATGAATATGGATACTCCCCCTCCTTTTGTGGTTCGGTCCAAGTTTTGGGGCCGAAAAGCATGATATGAGGTATAACTTGGTAGTGCTGGGGTGCTCTCAGGAGCCTTGAACTAGGTTTCAGTCACTGCACAGACATCGATGTTCTCCATACTGAGGAGGGCTTCGAGAGCGTGCATCTTGAGGTTTAGACTTCTGGTGTTGAGCAGCATTACCCTTATTTTTTTTCCACTTGTGTTTTCTAAGGAGGTGGGTTTGTCTTTTGAGACTTGCCTAAAAAAGGCACTATGGGGGTGGCAAGTGCCTTGGCCAATATCCGGAAGCCCAGGGGTGACAGGTGCAAGCTGTCCCTTGCAAAGCAGCGTGGCTTGTCAAGCATGTCATCCCAAGCAGACAGACATTGGATCCCCTTAGAATGACACCAGTAATTGAGCCAATTGTTAAAGCTGATCATTTTGTCTTTGTACTGTGGTATCATTCTTGTTGAGGGTAAGATGCTGCTCAGGCTCAGGGTCATACCGGCCTGGGCTACATAATCAGAGAGCTCCTCTTTGTCTCTTTTCATGTAGTCCAGGGAGGTATGTCTCAGGTCATTCACACCGGCATGGACAATGACTGAGTCATATTTGTACTTGCTTTGGAGTGACCTGAGTGCTTGTGTTATGTGGCAGATTCTAGCACCCGACAGGCAGCTTACTGTAACCTTTTCCTTGTTCAGTCTGGTGAGCGGGACGTCAGTGTGTCTGACTATGGAGTCACCTATTACAAGTGTATCAGGCATGTTGTTTGGCCTTAAGGGCTGTTACTGTTTGGCACACTGACTTTGTGAACTATGTGTTGCATGTGCTATGTTTTGAGGTAGTGGTTGCTTTGATGTCTGCTTTGAAGGCCTCTGTTGTTTTGGTAGATTTTTAATTAGAGCCTCCGAGTATGTTTTTGTGTGTTTATGTGTTTGGTTTGCAGTTGTGATAGGTCTATGTGAAAATGTGTTTGTGGTGTGTGTGGTTAACTTCTCCTCCTGACTGGTTTTGCCAGTACTGAGTTGAGAGAGCTCAGCCTCCAGTTTGGCTATATAGTTGCATCTCTCACATATATTTGTATTTGTTGGGAGGAGGAGAGGGTTGTCTGTGTACATGAGGCAGTTGTAACATTGCCTCAAGATTCCCAGATTCACCAGCTGAACTGAAGAGGATGCCAGTAATTGACCCTTCGACATGCTAGAATAGTGTAAGGGATTGCTGTGTAACTGAGTCAGAAAGGACCTATAGGGTAAAGGGTACTCAAAGGGATTGTAGGTGGATGTAGTGCTTTCTTTTTGTTTAAGAGTGCTTTACCTTTGTAAAAATGCTTTAGGAGCAAGTGCTGGGCTTTTCATATAGAGAATAGACTGTTTAAATTGAAAGTAGAGCAGTTCTAAGGGAAAAACTGAAGAGCAGACTTAGCGGAGCCAGAAATAGTTTAAACTTGATTAACCGGCACTGCCCGATGCTGCGCTATGCTCAACTTCCTGCAAAATCGCGCAAAGCCCGCAAAAGCACGCTAAGGTGGGCTTTATAACAGGGGGTTAGAAAGAGCTAGGAAATGGCATAATACTGAATGTGTGTGCTGGCTGCCCTGGAAGCTACCACAATTCCCATATCTGGCATCTGACACAGCTGTACCAAACATTTGTCAATGGGGACATCCCTAATGGTCACCTAGTGGGGGATGCTGGATATGCACTGGACCCGTGGCTGATGACACCCATCAGAAATGCACACACACCTGAACAAGAATTCCATAATGAGGCACACGCACAAGCATGAAATATAATCGAGCGTGTGTTTGGGATGCTCAAGTCATGGTTCCGGTGCCTGGACACATCTGGTGGAGCCTTGCAGTACTCAACAACTACATGTACCCAAATTGTCATGGTATGTGCCCTGCTACACAATATGATCCTGTGAAAACAGCTGCAGCAGGAACAGCATGGGGCAGGGCCAAACAGCCACCCACCATTGCCAAGGCTATCACAGGCAGAGCGTGACTCAGAAGAGGAACAACCTGAGCCTGCCCCAGTAGGCAGAAGGAGGCGTGCCCAGTATGCCTTGGCCTTGGCAAAGAGGCAACGCATAGCACATACACTGGCTCAGTAGGAACCCTGGAAATTATACCTCTCTCTGACTCGCACATAAAATAAAAGGGATGCCTAACTTGACACTACCTGTTTTCAAACATGTATAGGGAGTGTACTATGAGCATCCGACATAGGCAGCCCTGCAGCACCACCTGAGGCATGATTGCTTTGTTTTAAGCAATATAAAGCAGTGCTAAGCAGCTTTTACCACTGTTTAGCATATTTAAGCACAACTGCGTGGAGATGCGTACCGTGCAAACTAGCGCAACATTGAGCAATGTTGGGCAACGTTGGGCAATGTTGGGCAAAGTCAGGCAAAGTCGAGCAAAGTCGGGTAAACACGCTCACATTTGCTTTACTGTTCCTTAACCAGTCAGGTCTGCCCAGCAGGAAAATAAAAAGCAGTGACAGGGTTCGAACTCAGGATACTGTGCACTATAGTCACAGTACTGAACCACTAAGCCATGACAGCATTTCATTGGCAAAGACACAGCAGGACAATTGTAGACTAACGCAAACACAAACAAATGCTGTAGCATGCCCTCTGAACTTCATCCCAGGCCTATGCAGACAGATAGCTGCAGGCCTGGCAGTGTGATGTGGGTTGGGTAGGCTATGAAGTCACAAACTAATATACGTGAAATTGGAAGCTAGGATCTGTAGTACAGTAGTATGCCTCAAGCCAGTATGATAGGCAACAGTACAGACTGAAATGGAGTACCTGACATAGCAGTGCAGGCCTAGCAAATGTGTATAAGTGTCAGGTGAACCCCTCATCCTATATACACTCACAGTAACAATCAGGTGTGCCCCCCGGGTAGAAATGTACAAATAATAGCTGTCCCTCCTGTATGTAGAAATGTTGATAAGTCTATGCAAAGTGACTCATGGAAGCCCTGCAGGTACAGCGTGCTTCCTGTCGATGTACAGCACAAAGGTGAGCCCTGAAGTAAAAACCAACTTGATTTTTCACACACATATAGTATATATGTCCATACTGGGCATGCCCACACACTTAAACAAATTTAGCAAATTTCAGTCAGCAACATACTGAAAGGTCATACTGGGCATGCTCACACACTTAAATAAACAAAGCAAATGTCAGTCAACAACATACTGAAAGGTCATACTGGGCATGCTCACGCACTGAGTACAGCAGTATCTGGCAGTTGCAGTTCCTACCCCAGAAACTTGTCACTATTCACCAATCCTGCCTTGCGCACACAGTAATATGAAAACAGACCCATATAATATATAGGACTCCTGTCATAATCAAACTATGTACTACAAGTACTTAAGTTGTTCAAAGAAAGTGAAAATTCAAAGAAGATCAATAAATCTCTTATCAGTATCATCAATAAGCAATGAGCACTCCTAACATTATCCAATCCATGTTCTGGAAAAAATATTGTCAAAGAGTCCATAGAGAATCATGAAGCTTTCTTTCGCTATGTCATAAATATCAATGAATATCAATATCAATAAAGAACATTAGTGGCCTGAAATACATGCCATACACAGACCGTCTCAACATGCTCCAGCTGTACTCTCTCGCATATCGCCTACTCAGAGGTGATCTCTGCCTAACATACAAAGCTATTTCAAACACAGAGCTGTTGGACGTGCTCCACGTAAAACACTCACAATCCCTCTGCTCTTTGGCCACAAAACCCAGAGTGAAATACAAAAGGAAAGGGTGTATCCATTTACCTTAATGATACCCACACCTTCAGGTTAGTGGCACAGCATGAGGCCTTGGAGACCATGCAAGTGCAACTAACATTGGGCAAAGCTGCTTATCAGATTGTAGCCTGCTACAGATCACCTACCTTGTCTCAAGAACCTCACTCAGTATTCCTGAGAACAGTGGAAAATATAAAGGTCCTACCAAACACCATTATATGAGGAGATTACAACTACTCAAACATTGAGTGGGAGAATTACTCATGTACAACATCCTTTGCCCAATATTTCCTAGAGTTAAAAACTCAAACACCCTGGAACAGCTGGTCACCATGCCCACTAGAGGTGACAACATACTGGACCTGAACATCACCAACATGGGGTACCAGTGTTCCACAACAGAGATAAACCCCTCGCTGGTAATATCATCCCACATCCCCCCCCCCAGTCAAGGAAATCACTGTGAAGACATTTTCAAAAGCAAACTGCACACTTCCCAAGACCAAAGTGGAAAGATCCAAAGCCCCCTTGCTATAGGATAATGCTATACAATCTGCCGAATCATTTACAAGTGCATTCTATGAGCATCTACAGGGATGCATGAATCGAGACATCCAAAACGAAACCAAGACGCACTCCTCCAAAAATAAGAAACCAATCTGGTGGTCGTTGCCCATAAATAAGCTATACAACAGAAGGAGGAAATGAACACATGATAGAGCAAACTTCACAAAAGGAAAGGCATCACTGATCATTATTAGGAAGAAACAATGATCGCTCATGAAATAATCCAAGGCCAGTTTCTAAAGACAAATTGCCAAGGAATGTAAGAATAACAACCACAAAGCCTTCGTTAGCTATACCAAACATTTAGGTGGCAACTGTCAAATATGCTGTCAGCTACTGGAAAATGGCAAAAGATACACTGAACCAACTGACATTGCCCACATCCTGGCGGACAAGTTCAGTGCAAACTCCACCCCCATCACCCCCAAAAGGGCCTGTGTCCATCCCAGAAGAATGCAGAGCCCCAGACTTCATGGACATGCAGGTAAAAACAGCCCTCTCCAAAGCTAAGAACACAGCATCAATGGGAATGGATGGTGTCCCAGGCTGCAGCTTACACCAGCCCCAAAAGGAACTACACCCTCACCTACAATCACTGTCCAGACTCAACCTTACCACAGGCTATGTACACAAAGAATGGCATACAGCAACAGTCATCCAGCTCCACAAAGGGGGTGCCACAACAGAACCTGGAAACTATTGCCCTATAGACCTACTCAGCCTGGTCTGCAAAGCTATGGAACAAATTATCATGGAACCCATAAACAGAGACATTGGGAACCTCCATACACTGGACTCTACCCATCTTGGCCTTGTTAAAGGCAGATCCTGCCTCTTAAACCTAGTTGACTTCTTTGAAACAGTTACCAAGGACATAGATGGAGGTGAAAGTAGTCCACACAGCCCATCTGGACCTCACTATGGCCTTTCAACACCATTCCCCATTCTGGCATCATGGACAAGCTTACCAGCTTGAACATTAACAGCTATGTCACAGGATGGGTGGCCAACTGGCTCACAGATCAAACACACATGTTCAGAGTTGTGGGTGCCATGTCCAACTCTAAACCTGTTACAAAAGGCATCCCACAGGTCTTGGTCCTGGGACACCACCTGTTCAGTAGATACTGCTCAGAGGTACAGGCAAGCATGGGAGGAGTATGGCTGAACAAGTTTGCAGATGACTGCTAACTGTGGTCCATAATCGACTCTACGGCTGACACAGACATCCTCCAGAAGGGTCTTACAGAGACAGATACCTGGTGTCAAAGCAATGCCCTCAAGCAGAATGCCAAAGAATGCATAGTCATCTCCTTTGGATAAAACAAAGTGCATACAAAGTACCACATAGGTGGTAATCCAGTATGTACAGAGAATGTAATTATGGCCCTGGGGACCCAGGTAGACAGTAAACTCTCCTTTGATGATCACATTGCCAAAGTGTTTAGAAATTCCTTCTATGTAGCCCACCTAATGTCACCTAATGTAACCCACTTTGTCTAGTCTGATGATGTCACCATCCTACAAATATACCTGTGGAAAAAAGAACTCTCAGTGATGTGTATAGAGTGTCATGTAAATGTGTATTGCTTTAGTATCGTAAAGTAGTTAGATAGGGGTTTGAATTCTCCACTTGACAACTGTATGAGAGTGTGTGTGTGTGTATTTCCTTGGAGAGGAGCAACCTTTTTGGAGACTACTACAACACCTTAACAGTGGTATACTTATCTGATGATGTCACCATCCTACAAATATACCTGTGGAAAAAAAAATGACTCCTAGTAATCTGTATCGTGTAAATGCATATTGTTCTAGTATCATAAAGTAATTGAGTAGGGGTTTGAATCCTGCACTTGACAACTGTATGAGGGTGTGTGTGTGTATCCCCTTGGAGAGACACAACCTTTTTGGAGACTACTACAACACCTTAAAAGTGGTATACTTATCTTTGTCAAGTCTGATGATGTCACCATCCTACAAATATACCTGTGGAAAAAAGAGCTCTCTGTAATGTGTATAGCGTGTTGTGTAAATGCATACTGCTCTAGTAACAAAAGGTAGCTAAGTAGGGGTTTGAATCCTGCACTTGACAACTGTATGAGAGTGTATGTATCTCTTTGGAGAGGAGCAACCCTTTTGGAGACTACTACAACACCTTAAAAGTGGTATACTTATCTTTGTCAAGTCCGATGATGTCACCATCCTGCAAATATACCTGTAGAAAAAAAAACTTCCAGTAATGTGTATAGCACATCGTGTTACTGTATACTGCTCTATTATCATAAAGTAGTTAGGGGTTTGAATCCTGCACTTGGTGTGTGTGTGTGTGTGTGTGTGTGTGTGCTCAATGTGTGTAACACTGTTAGTCAATGTGTTGTGGGTTTTGCTTTTACTACTGTATGACATATCACTATGACAACAGTATGTGCATTGCACATCAGGTAGCTGTGCGGCAAATACATATACGTACATGTGACCTCAATTATTTCATAAGTGGGAACCCTGCTTTCTCCATGAACACATCTGTTATCTTTGCCAGAGTGTGCTGCCACTTTCCAGACCTTAGGTCACATCTGTATGCTTGTGACAATCCCAGCCACTGCAGTGATCCCTGGCCTAGGTCATCCATGTCACACACACTCATTATGGTTTCTATTGAATAGTGTGAGTGAGGGTTTATGCCTGAGGTATATTTCAGACCTGTTCAAATGCAGCAAAGTCTGTCAATGATGGCTAGTCATTATAGGTGTACAACAACCTTTCTGGATATGCATGCAGACCCCTTAATTCTTATGTGATCCACCGAGGGATTTTAAAATACCTTTGGAAATGTGATTACCAAAGGAGAGATGACGTAACACTTGGCTGTATGTACACATCGGTACCTGTTCAACATGATGGGGCTATTAACTATGTAGTACTGTGGGGATACTATGTTTTGTAAAAGTGGATGATTATGCTTTAGTTGGCTTATAGCTTTACAGCATGGGTTTGACAACAGGTATCTGTCTGTATGACAACCTTGTAGAGGATGTGTGTGTCATCTGAGGAATGCATTATAGCCCGCAGTATGCATTTCCAGAAGTGGACGGACATATCCCTACTGTGTTTGCTTGTACCTAAGAGAGCTATATGCCAAACAGGAGTGGTCCCAGGAATGGGTGCAGGTGAATACCACTGGTTACTGGCATAGTATAGTACCTGAAGGATCCAAATGTTACTGTGTGTCCTACATCTGTGTGTCAGTTGTCAAGCCATCATCTAACGATTGTTTATGGTCAGGCTGTTGAGGTTATGTATACTACCAGAATACAAACCAATGACAGATAGTAACAGTATCACCCACAGCACAGTGTCAAACCATGTCATACACACATGTGTACTCAAGTTCCAAAATGTGTGCAGTACAATGCATACTGGCCACAAAGAGAAACTATGGAGTGTTAACACTGTATAATACAGGGCATGTCACCCTGCCCATGTGTCCACTATGCACGTACATGCAGACAGTACACCTCCATCGTGTTCACAAATGTACACCTGCAAATCTGTGCTGCACACATTCCACATGTACTGTCCACTCTCTAACACATGCTGCCAATACTACACACATCAGCCAAGTGGCACGTGGGTGGACAATACACTATTGGAATTAACACTGGTGTAAACAATACTACATTGACAATCATAGCTTTAATGCATCATGCCTGCTCAGCTACACCTTCAAGGATATCATTACACTTTACTGCTGACAACATGCTAACATTGCTATACTGCTATAAAGTCACCCTGTGCATCAGCACCATGCTAGCCTGTTCCTGCATCAATATTACAGATGACAGGAGGTGGCACAGGTTTCATCATATGCACAGGGTGTGTTGTTAGTTTGCCAGAGGCCTACATTGAGCCATACAATTGACATGTATGTGTGTGTGCGTGTGTGTGTGTGTGTGTGTGTGTGTGTGTGTGTGTGTGTGTGTGTGTGTACTGGTATGGGCCAATGTGGATGTAATGTGTGCGGGTATGTGTTAGCCCTAGGTGTCTGGTTTATGTGTATGCGTCTGCATGGACACAGTTCCACCATGTGGCTGCCATATACAGGGATTTGTGGGACAGCCACAGACTGTACCTGCCAGGCTTTACAGATCACCATCGCTGGCCACTGATACAGTACCTGTGCCTGACAGGGGTGCTACAGACAGTATCAGGTACTAAGCCAGACTGGGTACTATCCTCAGAGGTAGACATATGTACACTGGATCCAGGTCCTTGCTGGGACTGGCCAGAACCACGTGCACGTGGTCTTCTAGGATGGTCTATGGACAGCCCACCCCTACATTGCTGCGGCTGGTACTGGCACTATGGAAGCGGCTGTGACTTGATGGACATCCACAGCGACTGCCATCTGCTGATGTTGCTGGCATACGTCCACTTCTCAACCGTCCTGCACTGTCCTGATGACACATGGACATGACATTGCAGAGGATATCTAATGTCTCACCCCAACATCTATCAGTGACCTCAGTGTAATTACGGATGGCACCTGCTAGGTCACGGATACTGTCTATTACATTAGTGTTATGTGCCCTCTGTGCCCTTAGTCCCTGTCTGGTGTACCGTTCCATACGTTCCTGTGCCTCCATGACAGCCTGGAACATGCGTGAGGTTGTAAGACCTGTGGCAAGTCTGCCAGGGGCATGATGACCAGCAGTGCTCCGACGAGAACCCCTGGACATCTGCCTATGTGGTACCATTCCAGACATCTCGCTATGGCTGCTGTGTCTGGATGCATGTGCCATAGATACCACACTGTTCTGGCCATTGCTGACTGCACACTGTCCCTCAGCTAAGGGCATTGGTGATGATGGATGTATTGGCAGTATGACTGTGTACATGGATGGGGTGGACACTTGTGTACTGTCGATTAGTGGCCCAACAACAGACCCTGGCAAACATGCCTGTGTCTCAACACAGCTATCCTCATTATCACTATTTGTGTCAGTGACATCAGGGTCCCTGCTGCAGTGAACCAGCCCAACCTCAGCACCTGTGAGAGGAAGACAGGAAACACACTTTACAACCTGTACATGATGTCAGAACACATGCACACATGAACACATGAAAACATGAACACATGCACACATGCACACATGCACACAAATACACTCCTCACTAAAGCAGATACACACACACACACACACACACACACACACACACACACACCACCAGCAATCCAGAACATACTCAATAGCAGTTGATGGTGGGGTACAGTATCACAAGCCAAACAGTCATATCACACATGTCAGCATGTAGGACGTGTGTTGCTCAACAGCATGCAGTGCGAGTGTAGACAGTCCTTGCTACTAACAGTATACATGGCTTTGATGCATGTGTGTTGTTGTTCGGTGATTGGCCTCACCCTGGAATGCAATGTATAAATGGACACAACATTGCTGTGCAAGTATTAAAATCTCTTAAATGTCCTGTGCACCATCACTCACAGGTATACATACCATGGCTGGATTTGTATCTGTGTGTCACATAGATATCCATTTCTGATTAGAGCATCTGTGTGTTTAGCAGATAATTGTGGACACAGGTTTAGCCCATACATGCTGTGTATACACACAGGATCAGTGGTGCATGTATACCTTCTGGAATACCATTGGTCCACATAGCCAATGTACAGTAGTTATGGTGGGTGTAGAACATATTATGGACATGCCAGTGCCAGCCATGACATGGTATGCTACAACACAACTGCAACATTTAACATCATACATACCCAATGTGTGTCATGTGACAAGTAGACTGCCACCTATGTGGTAGTTCATGGGTACAGAGTTTTTACCAAAAGGGATGACAATGCAATTTTCAGCATTGGGCCTGAGGCCATGGCTTTGACACCAGACATCTGTCTCATACATATATATACATATACACATCCATTTGTGTACATATACATATACATATAGGCACATATACAGTCCACATTTCATGGTGGGAATATAAATTATGCAAAGGATGTGAGGTATACAGTAATGTAATGATATCGCACAGTCTTGTGAGAAATGCATTGAAGGTGTTCTCAGCCCATGTAGCTTTAGCAGGCCTCACTGGCTGCAACATTGCAAACAAATCACACCCAGTGTTAAACCACCGCATGTCATATGCCAGCACTGTATGCTGTCTTGTTTGCCACACACTACAACCTACATACAAATATACACATAACAACCTTCACCAACATATATATGTCCACCCTTCACATACGGTTGCAGTATGTCCCTTGCTCTATGCACATGTACAGCTAATATATCTGACACATATATATCTCTCCGTATGTGTGTGCCATACACACACAAGGTCCACACTGTTTTATGTCCCTGGACCTCAAGGCTGACCTGTTGGGCTTTTCTGCAACATGAACAGGTGTCACATGTGAGCACACAGTAATATTAGAGGGTGTGTATATAGCTACAAATGCTAGATTAGCATACTAGCCTGGTACAGCAGTTGCCAATGCTAAGCTACATGTTAATATGACTATCATGCATGTGTTCCTCTGTCACATCCATCTTTATATAGCTGTTTGCGCTACTCCCCCAAACAGCCATTGTCCATACTACTGTACAGAACACAGATAACATGGATCAGATGTTTGACATTTAATGCTGAGCTACATATGTCACAGTTATGTCCCCCTGCATACAGCTACACACTGATTTGTCCATGGCAGTAGTTATGCTGGACAGCTGTGCATAGATACGTACTGCTGCCACATATGGATATTTCAAAGTATGTAGAGTACTCTTCAAAAACATCTACTACATGCCAGTAAATACATATCTGTTACATACCTTTCCTTTGTATGTGTTGGTATTATTAATTTCCATGTTCCTTTTGCTTTTGAGTTTGCTTTTGCTGTTAATATCTCTCTCTCTCTGTCTCTTTCTCTCTCTCAGTGTCTGCAATGGAGTGATTGCGTGTGTGGGCAGCATGTACAGCCTGCATTTATAGGTATCTGCACATGTGCATGTGATGGCCTCTGCACCAATTGGTGGCCACCATTTGGTAATTGCATGCAGCCTGCTGTGTAGTAATTGCAGTACTCACTGTCATACCAACCCAATGCTATAAATTGCTAAGTCAGGCAGGCGTAGCCCTTTCAGCTTTCCAAAGTGGGGCTCATACTTGTTTGCTGTGGACATCGTTGTTTAAGTCAAAAGGTTGGTATAGTTCTTATATCTGAAGCTAGGGATGTAGCCAGTGATTTAAATGTTGTACTCAGACCTGAATTTTGCCACTTCCAGTACACACTTGTCAGTGTAGAATTGTACTCACCCCTGCAAATGCTAACTCAAGATACATGGGAGTATGTAGTTTCTTTTCTACTTATACAATTAACTACCATACAAAAGTAGTTATTGAGATGTATTCTTTTGGCACATGAACTGTTTGTGAACTGCTATACTGTGAATATTAATGTACTCACTTCTGAACAGTTTGTGCTTTTTTAGTGTTGACATTAGCACAGGCTGCTCATTAAAACTGGACAATTCCAGTACTGAGTATGCCTACCTACATCCTTGGTAGACCCTGAACACACAGGTATATTGTACATTTGGGTAGGGATGCAAATGTACAGAGAGCATTATGTATTATTGTGTGAATGTTATCTTGCAGGACTTCAAAGGTTACTGTGTACCTGTTAGTTTATCAGGGCAAGTAGTCTGTCTGCATAGCTCCCAACTGTGGACCTATCCAGATGGTAGCCAGATGTTAGCCTGTTATTCTTTGTCTGTGCAATGCACAGGTCTTTTCAGCACTGGTACGATGGCATTGTTACAGTCAGTTGCTACCAGTACATGCCTACATCCCTTGGTATTTCATTGTTGTACTCCTACATAAGGGTATGCTTCTGGAATTCCTTCCAAAGCTATTTGCACAGTGTGTAACAGCAGAAAAGCTGATATGCCTGTGTGATTCTGCCTCTGCCAGGCCTCTCAAACACTCAGGTACATATTTGAACAGACTCAGGGAAAAGTAGGTAAAAGTGAGGTACACCTTTAAAATATTAGAGACATTAAGTTGAGACTTTGAGAGAACCAGAGCACATGGATTAATACACCTTTTCTGAAGTACAAGTGGTGTCTAGCTCTTACTTATTGTCATTATTCATTAAGTGTAATTCCCCACCTTTCTGCCTAACATCAGTACTTTTCAGAGGGATTCAGAGGGGACACAGCTAAAATCTGTTTCAAAATTAGGGACATCCCTGAAAATTAGTCACAGTTGGGAAGTATGGCCTCTGCCCTAATCACATATGCCAGTATTTGTCCTGCTATGATACTGTGTGGGGGTTGTTAAGTGCTGCTGTAACATTATTTCCTGCTGGAATGTCTGGTTCTCTTTTCACAGTCATGTAATGCAATTCCTCAACAACTGCTGGTAAAGATCCACAGAACAAGATTTGTGTTATGGCATTCCTATTTTTCCTTTACATTCACTCATTCTGATGCATGATATATTTATTTCAGCACAGACTTTTTGTATGTCTACTGTGGCTTAATGGTACTTCATGCAGTCTAGTGTGTACAAGGTCCGGGGTTCGAGACTGACCGAGGTGTTTTATTTTGCTGCTGAGCAGAACAAGGGCCCTCACATACAGAGTGACTAAGGCACTTTTAAGCAGTTGTAAGTGGGTTTGCTCAGGTTTGCACGATGCTTAGCGATGCTTAGCTAAGCGCAAACAAGTGCACACTCGCGCAAACACACTAACTACTGCTTAATAGTGTTTACTCCCGCTAACCTCCGCCCTCATTTCTTTGAAAGAAAAGAAAATGGGGAGATAGGAAAGTGGTGAAAAAGGGGCACAAAGAGGGAAAGACAGTAGGTAAAACAGCTCAGGATGTGCAGGATGGGTGTAGGGAAGGTCCATAGCTGCCCATTTCTTTAACAGCTACAGCTGTGCATATGCAATAAATTTGGAAGGAAATATGAAACCTTCAACCCCTGTGAGAGGGATGAGGACAACAAAGTATGTTGTACTGCCAATTAAATATCAGTTTATGCATCCAGCGGACATGTGTGCAAAATGGGCAGCTATGTATGGAGCGTAATTTCTTTTTTGGGAGCAGATTGCCCTTTTTTTCTTTTTTTCAGGTGAGAGTGGAATGTGGGGTAGGGGAAGTAGGTATATTTGGGGAGGTAGGTTGGGGAGGTAAACAGACAAGACAAACAAGAAGCATACAGGGTCGGAATATGATACATGTGGTGGGTGAACACCATTGACTGGGAAGGATGTTTGAAAATTGCAAGGTCATGAGCCCACAGATGGCAACAGTGGAACTGAGATCCCCACCCATGGGCAGTCAGCACTGCACCTTCACAGCCCAGAGGGTGGCTGTGCTGGGGGCTGCGTAGGAGGGGTAGGCTCACCTGTGAGTCGCGTTACTTGTGCCTCAAGCTGGCATAGAGGATCGGCGACAGAATGCTCGATCTCCCTACTCACCACAGCCCGGACAGTCGGAGGGTGATAGGTGGCTCTCCTCCGCCAACGCTTGCATGGGGGGGATGAGCCCCATCCCCTGCAGCACTTCCACCCAAAGGTGGCACAGGGCCAACAGAGGAGGAGGCCCCAGGCTGGGCACCAGACCTGCTGGTGCCAGGTGCCATCCCCAGATGAGGTGGGACAGGTGAGTCCGCTGGGACCGGCCTTTCCATATATTCTATGTTTAGGAGGATTTAATGAAAATATGGGTTCGTAACAGTCAACAGCATTCCCAATTAGTTATAACAGCATGCAGAAGTATTCCCATTAACCCAACACACCAGAGTTCCAACAGTTGAACAGCAAGCATGACACATGCATATATGGAACAACAGTGGACATTACAACAGCATGCAGGTTTAATTGATGGCAACAGGCCACCAATATTATTGTATTTGAACAGCACACATGCATCAAAATAAATGCAGATATTTATAAACCAATAGGACATATGTCCCAACAAATGTTTTGAGATTAGACATACCCATTAAGGTGTGGAATTGCATTTTTTATGCACATACAGTAGGGTGGAAAATGATAGCTCCATTAACAACTTATATATCATTCTAGTTTACACTACATTCCTATTAACTGCAGTTATATGTCCCCTACATGTATTATTACACTACCCAATTGTCCTTAAATCGTGAAATGGGTTTTGCTAGATCTTTATATACATGGGCTGTATCTGACATACAAACTGTCCGGGATGCAGATGTTACTGCTACATATTTTGTGAGTTGTTCTGACACACTACTGCTGAGATGGTACACTGACAGCTCTACTTTCCTATACTTATCTAGATATGTTTAGGTGAAATTATCAGTTATATGTTAACAGCTCCCTACATTTCTGTCAGAACAATGACATTTCTGGGGAACACAATACCAAGCTACTCATGTGCCAGATTACCTGTACATGCTGGGCATGAACCAACAGTTGAGGATTGTAAATATGCTTAAAAGCTACTGACACTCTCTTTATCCACTTTATATGGGCCTACCCAACTGTGTGTTAACAGCGCTTAATACAACAGTACTATTTCTAAAATGCAAGAGTATAACAACATATCAAAGAAAATGACACAGACACACTCCAGGAATTATACCTTTATTAAAGACTTAAAACACTTTTCCAGAGGCTCTCTCATTTATTTTATATAACAGTACATGCAGAATAATTATTAGAGAATTATTATACCTTTATTTATTGTGTTAAAACACTTTTTTCAGGCTCTCTCATTTATAACAGTACAAGCAGGATAATTACTAACCTGCCTGGTGGCGCAGCCTTAGCAGCCTATCTGCATAGGCTTGCTGATTCGCAGCACGGACACCTGCAGCTGTGAAGTAAATGAAGTGATATTGAGACATACTTATCCATAGTATACACTAGAATAGCAATTCTTACATACTTAATTCCATGGCTACTTACTCAGTAGTGGGGCATATTCCATCTCATGGGCCTCTTGGATCCACTGGTCCAGTTGATCCACCTTGTGTCTCTTCAGGTCTGTGTGGTGGTGTCTGACCTGCTCACCAGTCCAAGGGACACCTGTGGCATGGTGAGTTCATGAGCTAGACAGTCCCAGGCTTCGGCTTTGTATTGGGTGCCCTGGTACTGGCCCCGCAGGAGTCTATCCTCATGATTATGGACAATGAGCCAAACCATTACTTTTGACTCCTCAATGCCCCAACGTTGCGCTCGAAAATGAGAGCCTTCTCCAGCACCAGCCATTGCTGCCTGCAGATGGGAGATACAACCAGTTATGGCAAGTATTCCCACCTATGGAGCTTAAATATGCATCATTTTCCGCACTTATTTGTGATTGGCCAGTTTTGAAAAAACTCAGCTGAAGGTACACCTGCTTAGCAATGGGTAAACTTCCATCGATATGTATGTGTGTGTTGAAAGTGCATGCTTATGAAAAGCTGGCATGGCTTAGTGGTTCAGTACTGTGATTATGGTGCACAGTATCCTAGGTATGAGGCCTGTCATTGCTTTTTATTTTACTACTGGCCAGACTGGCTAGGAGGTGTGGCTGTGTTTTACCGACTTTGCTCAACTTTGCCCGACGTTGCTCTACATTGCTCTTCATTGCCCGACGTTGCCCAGTGTTACTCTGCATTGCTCTACGTCGCCCACCATTGCCCGACGTTGCGCTGGTTAGCGTGGTGCGCAGCTCCGCACAAAGCTATTGCACTAGTTAAAGCAGTCATTAGCTATGAGCAATTATATTTAAATATGCTTGATACTGGTAAACTTTGCTTAGCAGTGCTTCACATTGCTTAAGATACATTACTTATGCATCCATCAGTATGCATAACCATTTCACTTTCTTATCTATATATATATATATATATATATATATATATATATATATATATATATATATATATATATATATATGTATTCACTATTACATAGGCCATTTCAATGCTTTTGACTAAAATTTAAATGATAAATGTCAGGTATTATTTTTATATACAGACTTCCAACAGAAAATAGAAAGGTGAGTGGTTCATAGGTTGGTACTAGGCTATCAGCCCTACGGCTTATACAAGCCTAGCCAGAACAATTCCCTGGATATTTTTTCTCACACTATTTACTTCCCTGGACCCCTGTTTAGCAGGGCGACTGATGTGATCCTCGGGGTGAATTTCCTTTCTCCCATCCAATCGTCAAGGTTCCTTTTGAAGAGGACCAAAGAGTGGTGGGACTCGAACCAGGAATGCCTCCTCTTAGTGCAAAGGATCTACCACTACACTATCGCTATTTTGCTTAATTTGCATATACGTTTCTTATTATCCTCTTCGATGTCTAAACTTCTAACTGTAGCTAAGCAAATGGCAAACCCATGCAAACACGTGCAAATATGGGCAGCTATATCAGGAATAATAAAAAAAATTAAAGTTTTACATTTTATAATTGTACAGGGGTTAAGAATGTGGGGGAGTGTAGTGTTGGGTATGTACACATTTGAGCGGACTCGCTCATGTCAGTTGACATTTCCCAATTGAGAGACTTGCAGGGTCATGGATTTTTGGACTGCTCGGCAGTCCGACACGCCTCCTGCACTCGTGCATGCTCTGTGTTAGCCTTAGAGTTGCGGCAGCGCACCCTTGTTAATATGCATGGCTCGCTGCCATCTTACTCTTTGACTGCAGTTTCCGTGTAAGACTTAGTCTTACACGAAAGGTTAGTGAATCCTGCGGAGTGACTTTTCACTGTTAAAAGCTTGCATTTTGGAACATATTTCATAAACAGATGAAGTGTTAATGAAAAAGAAATTATTGTATTAAGAAACTTTATGTATTTTAACATTTAATACACTATCTCCAGCAGGTTTAAATAGTGAATGTAACTGGAGAGTGTTTCTTTAAAATGTACATATTATTATTTTAATTGATGGTTGACTAATTAGATGATTGTTTAATTAATTGTGTTTAAGTGAATAGATGTGTGTATATATATGGATGCATGGTGTGGCATATTTTGTAACTTCAGGAAGGCTGTGCCAAGGCGCCAGAGTGTTATTCAGTGTGAATAAACTAATATAAGATTGGTGGCATTTTTTCACTGGCTTTGTAGTCTGGTGTGTTACAACACTTGATTGGTGCTTTTTATGTGTTATCCTAATGCTTTCACTGTTTCATGTAATGAGTGATTCACCACAACAGATTGGCATATTTTGATGTCAACAGGTTATCTGCAGTTGATAATGATGGCAGCACACATCTGGCACAGACTAGTACACAGTGGCACTGTCAGCAGTGCTAACATTGATAAGAACACACACATCCCCTACTTATGAAATGGCAGCAGAGGGTCAGGTCAAACCTACAGCTTCACCTGTGTTTAGCACTGAATATCCTGTCTGTATTAGCCTTACCAAAGTTACGCAGGTGTCACCACCACAGATGGCATCTGTAAACTGCTCTGCCTGTAAGGTGCAAACATTTACCATAGGAGAAAGGAATGTAATTTACTACCACTGCCATAACTCCTGGTCATTTCAAGACCTAGGTATTCCCTTCAATCAGCAGATGTGTAGATTTCTGATTCAAGCACAGTCAACTGCCATGCATACCATGGCAGAGACTCTAAGTGTATTAAGTGGCCTGCATGAGGAAGTCCAGTCCCTACACAGCCTGTGGGATGACCTGCAGTGCATGCAGACTACCATGGCATATAGGGATATACAGTAAACATGCCTGTTGAGGGCAGTATTGGACCAACTGTCACCCAGTGATACAGCCATTTACACTGGCAAGTGCCCATTTTGGTCATGTAAGGGTTCAAATGAACTGTGCATGGTCATAGGCCAGGTTTTCATAGATGGCTCACATTGCTCCAAAGACTTCGTCACTGTCACCCCTGGCCAAGTCTGCCTCCACCCCTAGGCATGGGCACGCTAGATCAACAGCTCCATGACATCTCTATCTCCATGTTACCCTACTGAGTCTAACACACATCCATGACTGTCCTTGGGGTCATGGATACCATCAAGCTAAGGCTTCCTTACAAGGGGGATCTACAGCATGGTTCCTGCACATGCTTCTGAAGTGCTACACCATCCCTCACACAGAGCACATCCAGCCCCAGTAGTGCAGGACCACACAATGCAACTGACCAAAGTTCAATGGCATGGAATCTCCACCCCAGCACTGAAGGATATGATTCACCCAAACCTGCTACTTGCATGTTTGACTACTACATCCACCTCCTGTAACTCTTATACCAATAGTAGCTTTGCTGTCATCTGTCACTATGCCCAACACCACCTGTACAAAAAAAAATTATGATTGCCCTCTGCCCATAACTCTGGCCTGTGCAGGTAAGGTAATGTCTGACATACAGTGTGGCCACTCAGCACATTATAATGCAAATCCTGGTTGCATTAATGCACATATCAGTTTTATTCTGTGTTCTCCTTGCCATGCTAGTGACATAATGTATTGCACCTGCCTCAGCCTCAAAGGGTTATTTTTGCAGCCATCTCCACCAGTATTAGTGCAGGTCTATCAGTCAGTACTGAGATGTTCATGAGGTGTATCTCATTGCATACTATCATACAGTGTTACAAGGAACTAACCACAAATAACTGACTGCAGGTCTCAGGTGCATACTGCAGTGTACAACCACATGTAATCAAGCAGTGGAACTAAGCTTTTAGGCATCCAGGCATTTGATAATGTTCCATGTCTGTGCCAGCCTAGTGTTGTACGCAATCTCAACCATGGTCTGGGGTCTTCAGATGGAGGTCATCAGCCAGTATTCCAAGACACATACTGCATCACCTGTAACACATATCAGTGAACACCATTATAAGTAGCCTGCTGCCTATGTCCATGTGAACAGCATTTGCCAGGATTTGGTGGCTGGCAATGTATGCACCTACCAAATGGATAACCATGTAGAACATCACCCAGCATGAAATGCAGGTAGGTGTCACACATGTGTCAGATGTTGGAGTCATAGGAACTGCCAGGATGGTGCACAGATGTATTGCATATTCTACCCTGTGCAATATACACCACCTGGTAGTAGAAACACATTCTGTAGCTTCACATCAAGGAACAGGTATAAGATTTGCAAAGCAAATATCTGTGAACCTCCAAACATGTCCATTGTTGGATGCTGAAAATTCACTGTAACAAGAAAGGTTAAACCTGTGCAAACCTTCATGTCCACTAGGATTGTTAGCCCCTTGATTCTCTGTGTCAGCAGAAGGGTATGCTAACTCTAGTATGATGTGTCTGACCATAAGGTGATGATATGTCAAATGTTGACAGACACATTTGTGAAGCAGAATGTGGCAATGCTCAATATTGCTAACATTTGTTCCGGAAGTAGCCACTAATACATGTTGCAACGCTAATGCTGGCATTTCTCTAAGCATCAAAATGCAAGTGAAGCTTTTGTACTCCAGAAAACCCTGGTGTTCAGAAAACATTATCATAGTGCCTCTCCCCACTAATTGTATGCATTTCTGAATCATGTTTGCTTTTGTCATTTGCATATGTGATGACTATCTTTAGCATGTTGAATCTGATATTATGCATCCACTTGCAAATCGTGCATACCAAACTACTTCTCCTGTACCGTGATCATGCCACTTCACCTTAGAGAATGCTGACATCTGTGCAGTCAATGAAACATGATTTAAAGCCACAGACAGCACATCGACAGTTCAAGGTTATAATGCCTTCCACACATTTAGACCAGCTACTACACAGATAGGGACTAAAGGTGGACATGTCTCAATTTACATCAAAAATAAATATACCTCAAGGCTGGTCAAACAGGACAATGTACTTGAGGTACTCCATGTTCAAATCACCATAGGCAAAATACAATACCACTTCCTTGCAAGCTATAGGTCCCCCTGCTATGACCCAGGAAACCCATACCATATATTTAAACTTATTAGAAACACTCACCATCCAACCCAATGCCATATTCATAGGTGACTTTTATTACCCCACTATTAACTGGAAATCCTATATGACATCAAATATACAGGCACAGAGATTCCTGGTTTTTGTAAACACAAACTCCCTGGACCAGATTGTCAATACACCAACCAGGGGTACAACCATACTGGATCTGGTCCTCACTAATATTGGAGAGTACTGCAAACCCCTAGAGTACTGTCTTCCCTGGTAAGGTCAGACCACAAAATGGTCTCGTTTGAAGTAAAAATAAAACCTGGACCCCCAGCTAACCCTGGAATATTCAGGAACTACTCTAAGGCTAACTTCCTGCTATTAAGTGATAACCTGGCAAAATGTCGAGCTCACATAAACCCTGAGAACACTGCTGCCAATGCAGAACAGAAGCCCTATAGAAGCATGTTAATAGTTGCATAGTGGCAGCTGTACCCACCAGGAAGAAGTACAAAACTAACTCAAGAAACAAGCCACCCTGATGGAATCACAAAATCAATAGGCTGTATAACAGAAGGAAAAAAATCATGGAAAAATTAGGAGGTGCAGTACTCAGCAGGATTAAAGCACTCTCATCAAACTAAACAAACAACTCAGAGGACAAATAAAGTCTACCAAAGCCAAAGTTGAGTACTCATACTGCTCAACTGTACAGATTTTCACAGAATGCCCAGATTTTTGCCTAATAGTTTTGGTCTGTTTTTCAAAAAATTGTGTGTTCCTGGCAAATTAGTGGCAAATCATTAAAGACTGAAGTTAGAAAATAATGACAGAGATTTGAGTTTCAGGCTTTATACCCTTCAGAAAATTCATGCTAATGCAAAACTTGCTATTCTATCAACTTTCTAAGTTTGGAAGAGCGATATTTAAAAATTGTCCCTATTTTTGGACCTTGGTCCCACTTTTATTTATGCCTTTGTCCAGATTCATTGTTCTAAGAGGTTGAAAGGTATGTTTGAGGTACATTTGGCCTCCCAGGCCAAGGACGACCACTAGGCGTTCTTTAGCTATGTCCACAACCTCAAAGGCAATACACAATTGTGTGCAGAGCTCATTGTAAATGGAGCCACCTATACTGAGCCAGAAGATAGAAAAACCCTACTAGCCGACAAATTCAACTCCAACTTTGCCCCTCTCTCCCCTTCATCCTTCCCTCAGGAAATACCATCAAATATAACTTCCCTGCTATCACAAGGGAACAAGTCCTTAATGCTCTCTCTAAGCTCAAGAACACTGCATCAATGGGCCCAGATAATACCCCAGGATGCCTTCCAAACAGCATGAAACATGACCAATCAAGTTGTCTGAAATTGCTATTTAACTGTAGTCTCCAAACAGGTTTCATGCCTCATGAATGGAGAACAGCAACAGTTATCCTCTGCACAAAGCTGGGCCATCTACAGACCCTGGAAACTACAGATCCATGGTCTCACTAGTCTTATATGCAAAGCCATGGAAAGAATTATCATGAAAATGATCAATAATGATACAGTAAACCTCCAAACACTGCACCCAGCCCAATTTGGTTTTGTCAAGGGTAGGTTGTGCCTACTTAACTTGGTGGACTTCTTTGAGAAGGTCACCAAAGCAATGAATGAGGGGAAAAATGGTTCACACTAACTACCTTGACCTGGCCAAGGCATTTGACACAATACCCGTCTTGGACATTGTTGACAAACTTAAGAGGTTAGCTACAAACCTGTATGTCACCCAGAGGATAGCCATCTGGCTCACAGACAGGACTCAGGAAATTAGAATTGGGGAGTCCACCTCTACAAAGAGGCCAGCTACAAGTGTAGCCCCTCGGGGATCGGTCGTTCTCTGAAGTCAATGCCAATGTCAGTGACCTCTGGCTGACTAAATTTGCAGATGATTGCAAATTAGGAGCTGTCATTGAATCCCACACTAACACAAATATTCTCCAGGAAGGGCTGACAGAGACAATCAGCTGGTATCAGAGCAATGGGCTAAAACTAAATGCCAAGAAATGCATAATAGTATTCTTTGGGAAGTCATCCACCTCTGGTAACTATCATATTGACAGCACACACCTTAGAGTTGACCCAGTAGTCAGGGACTTAGGGACACTCATACACAGTAATCTAGCCTTTGACCATCATACGTCTACAGTAGCGAGAAAATGATTTCATGTTGCGTAACTTATAAACAAAGGTATGACATCTAGGTCCAAAGAAGTCATTGTTCCATTGTATTCAGCATTCATTAGACCTATCATTGAGTACAATGTCCCCTTTAGCATGTATTTAATCAGGTATATCCAACAACTGGAAGTTCCACAGAGGTTCCTCACTAAAAGAATACAGACCGCCTAAAGGCACTGTCCCTGTATTCTATCTCCTACAGGCTAGCGAGGGGAAAGCTATGCCTGGCATTGTCAGACCCCACTCTGATGGACCTCCTGCATATCCACAAAACAAACAGCACCAGAATTGCCCATTTTAAATACTTAAACCTTGCCTGTGATATAAATAGGACCTGCTGGAGAGACAGGTGTACATCCTAGTGACTAGGCCATCTCTGAAAAAGGCTCCCCATCCATGTTAAGCAGATTCCTCCCTAACCCAATTCAAGTGTAACTTGGACAATTGGATGGGAAACAGGAAATTAATTCCTGGTTTGGCACCTTTGTCTCTAATGGACATAGGCAACCTGTAAATGGTTCATCTCCCAGGCCCCTGCTCATAAATGTTTCATCTCCCAAGCCCCTGCTTACACATATCAAGGGTACCAGAACTTGTCAGAGATTTGGGATGCATGGCTAGGCTTAAAAAGGCCCTTGTAGTTATTAGCCTAGTAAACACCTATTAACCTATGAACTTGTGTCTCTAACTCAACCCCCCCCCCCCCCAGCCAGTGCATTTCTGTTCACAATGCTATTTTGCATAACAGTGTGTGTGTTAACTATCTCTGAATACACAGGGTTACAACAGAACTGAACAAGTACTATTTATAAGGTAGAGGTTAGCACAGTTTAACAACAGGAGTTAAAGGCAACAAACAAATTCCTATTTTAATATTTCATTGCTCCATGTGCCCAATTGAACATGCTAACTTCTACATGTTAATTACAGAACCATGGGAGTTATCACATGCACTGATCCTAATTTCTATTCTAGGTGACTTTAATCTGGGCATCTATATACTGCCTTACTACACAGGTGGGTCCTCATATCTTCTTTGAACCTATGTCCCATAAAGCACCAATTTGTAGGGCACCACTAAAGTCACAAGTTATCAATACACAGAAAGGAAGAATTGGGTTACAAAAATATGCAGGTGGCTTGCTTAAAATGTTGATGGAAATGTAAAGGCTAAGACATGAGGAAAGTCTCAGGTTAAAGTTTATAAACTGAAACAAAAGTATTGGGGGAGCTTATTGCATAGACATACTGTACTCTCACCTGACATATAAGAGAGATGGAACTGAAAAGGAAATGTGGAGAGAGGAGACAAGAGTGACAGCAGGAGGAGGTGTTCAAGGTATCTTACAAGTACTGTTTTATTGAAGGTGGTAAGGCTCTGGACTATGTACCAAATTAGTGGCAGACTGCAGGTCAACAGAGGTGTTCAAAGATGCCTGGAACAGAGGGAAGAAGGGATGTGGTAGGATAGGGGGTACCTGCAGCATGAACATGACCACTGTAGGGCATGAGTCATCTTCTTTTAACAGCTTCATCTTGTCCATGAGGTATGGAAGGAGACTGGTTATACAAGTCAAATATTGGCTGGAAAATTAATTTATGTTGTGAATGCCAGCACAAAGCAGTGAAATGCCCAGACCACAGCTCCATAATGTGGGATTGTTGACAGAGTTTCCTCTTAAATGCCAGATAGAATTCTTCCTATAACAGCCTATAAGAAAGAGCCAGCAGCCTCTTCTACCACCTACATTAAGGGGCAGCTGCTCTGACATTATGCAGACTTTACAGTGATGATTCCCAAAGCATGCTTGAGACATAAGAGATCACATATTATTCTGTGCCCTGAACTGTACCACATTTGTTGCAATAATAAAGGTTCTAGAGTCTAGGACTGCCATGAACCTTTTAATACTTTTTAAATATAGCAAATCTTGACCCCCCCCCCCCCCACACACACACACACACACACACACACACACACACACCCCATGCTGGTCAAAGTCCAGTGCCAAAAAGCTACAAAACTGAGAATGGCACATGTGCCTCAGTGAAAGGGTAGACAGTGTGGCTGAATATGACTGACACTTGGTTTAGTTCCAGATCAGCCTCCCATCTTTTTTATATATTTATTAACTATTTATAGGGGGGACTCCATGTAATATTTATATAGGCAAGGGGAATTTAACAACAACAACACTATGGAAATTCCTTCATTCTTTCAGTTAGACATAGGAGCCATTTCCTGATAACGGAGAAGGAGTATTATCAGTTGATACAGGAGCCTGAGAAGATCACAGATATACTGATGTTGACACAGGTGTAAGGAATACAAGATCTTGAGAAGATCACAGATATACTGATGTTGACACAAGTGTAAGGACATATGCTGGAGGTGGCAGGGTAGAGACAGGGAGTTGTGAGTGGCATGGAGAGTGAGCAACATGGAGGTGGCAGGAAGGACTACATGAATATTGCAACAGTAGAAAAAAAAACAGGTGTGTGGCAGTAGAGATATAAAATGGAGTAAATATTTAGGCACAGAAAATCACAGCAGTGGTGTTGTGGTTTTAAGCTGTAAAATGAGATATACAGCATACTGGGGTTAATGGTGAGGGAGCTACCTGGGTACAAAAAGATGTATTCTCTGCACTGTGGAAGAATGTAGTAAGAATTTAATATAAGTACTAACAAAATCCTTGCTAAAAGTTATGTTTGCCACTGCTGAAACCAGTTCATATCTGGCTCATTTTGCAGCTGCCAAGGTTCCACAATCTGGTGTCCCTCAGCTATTGGTTGAGGAATAAAAAAAATCCCTCTGCATTTAAATAAACAAATGGCTTATTATAATTTGTAGCACATGTGGAGTGCTAAAGCAAGTGTTTCAGTCCTGTCAGCAAAAACTGTATCTCATTTCCGTACCAGCATTCAGAAATGTTGGTACAGAAAAGCATGCCTGTACTGAACTTCCCACTGATTGATTTCTGCTGATTGCACCTTCAAGCACATTGTGCCCTGTATGGCTGGCATTTTGCCCCACCCTAACCATACTTCTGGCTGAAAATATCTTGCCCATCCTCTCACCTGTATCTATAATTTTTGTCTCATTAAAACATCATGGAAAAAAGCCATAATTAAACCACTGCCAAAACAATGTAACTCCAACTGCTCCCACTTTCAACCCATCTCCATCCTTCCTTCTGTAGGTAAAATACTTTAAAAAATTGTGTGCACCAAACTATTCCCACAAATAACACAGCTTCTGGCTTGGTGGATGCATCATGGTAGCCCTTTGAGTTCTCACAGATGACATCTTACAAAATACTGACAAAGGTAACATTGCAGGTGCCCATTTTATCAAGCTCAGAAAAAACATCTGATTGACCACCCTCTCCTCCAAAATTCTCTTAAAGAAATATGGATCAGAACTGACTTCTTACCCTGGTTCAAGCACTTCCTGGAAAACAGACAAAAGTAAAAATAGGAAACACACTGCCCAGCTTCTCATAGGTATCCCTCAAGGATCCATTCTTTCCCCTTACTTTTTTCTGGTTTTGTTAACAAACTGCCACATGACCTTCCCCAGCTAACTCTCATCCTTTAGCAGATTATATGGTCATCTACAGAGCGAGTAACTCCCAGTATATTATCCAAGCCCACCTCCCATCTGACTTGTACCTACTTCACCAATGGCTAATCCAACAGACTTCTGAACACTTCAAAAAACAAATCCCCATACATTCACTAACTGTCCAAACAGCTTGACTATTTCATATCTAATCAAATCCATAATTAAAATCACATCCTCCTTGAAGTATCTTATCCTCTATATTGATCAAGCTTTAAACGTTCATACCCATATGGAACAAAATGGTCAATAGCAAGCTCCCTGTGTTTTGGGGGGGCCAAAAAATCTCTCCAGCTCCACTAGGTTGGCTATTGGTAAAGGGGTCCTTCTGTCCCATCTTGAATATAGTCTTCCCATTATTATTTCAGCCTCCAAATAAAACTCGACTACACTTCAATTTCTAACTCCATTTGTTAATTCATCATTTTAATTCTCCACCTCAAGAACACTCCTGCTTCACAGTTATGAAAGCAAAATGGCTATCCATTCAACAAAGAGCCAGACTTCTATTTGGAACTTGACTCTTTAAGTTACATGCCTAGAATCATTTTCTATTCTTTCTGGATAAACATCATGAAAGAAACTCTTCATACAAGTTGCATCACTACTCAAAAAATGTGTTCTAGCTATTCTAGAAACTTCCTCCTGGTCCATTCCTCTATAGCTACCCCTTCTCTCTCTGGCAGGCCTTCCCACCACTCCTTAGAGAAAACTCCATCTTATCCAATTTCAGGAAGGATCTTAAAAGCCTCCTTTAACTGCAAGCTAAGTGTTCCTGTCACCTAAAAGGGCACATCACCTAAATCTCTCAGCCCTTTCTGGCCTTAGCTCTCCATCTTCTCCACTTGCCTCCTTGCTCCTAAATTTGTACATATGTAAATACAATATTGCTTTTTTGCTTGTGCACTTACCAACTTTAATATCTTACAAGTTATAGGTCTTTCATTTTTTATATATATTGTAGAATGTTGTATAATGGCTGCTTTCTCTTTGTATTTGTCCCTATTATTGTTTTCTAGCTGCAAATGTTTTTTTTTATCTGGGCTATGCCTCAAATGGTCATCTGTGATCAGTTTACTACCCTGGTAACCAAAAAGAAAAAAGAAAAATGAATTAGTCTTGTTTAAATTAGATAATTTGTATCCAGGGAATACTACGTAATGTTACTTTTGAGGTAAGCGTCAAGTCTTTAAGCTTACAAGAACCTTTTTGGAGAAAATTGTGACAGTTAAAAGAACAAAACTAGTGCCTTGTTTTCAGGCAATACTACTGTCCAGCCTTTGTTTAAAAGAGTGGCACTAATATTCAGGAATGAATGTGTGAATATAAGTAGGATGGCCACAGTGGTGCAGCAGTTAGCATTGCTGCCTCACAGCAAGAGGTTCTTCGGTTCGATTCTTGGCTGGGGTGCCTTCTGTGCGGAGTCTGCATGTCCTCCCTGTGGTCGCGTGGGTTTGCTCCGGTTTCATCCCAAAGACATGCAGTAAGGTGGATTGGACACTCTAAATTGGCCCTAGGTGTGTGTGTGTGCGCCTTCTGTGGAAGGTTGGGCACTGGGCTGGCAACTCGACACCATAAAATTCCACTGCCAATCATGAGCGGACAGGTGATCCGCTGTGGTGACCCCTAACCGGGAAAAGCCAAAAGAAGAATGTATGAATATAAGTATTGTAAAGATCTGGCTGCAGAGGCATTCTTCTGCACTGTCTGATAATGATCCTGTAACAAAAGATTTTAGAATGTAGATAAGAGAGAGATGATCAACTTTTGGACTAAAAATCAACAAGTACTGCATCTCTCCAGTTTATTTTACCTTCTGAGAAAGGACAAAATACATTTTTTAATAATGGGTAGCGCAATGAATTATAAAAATGTGGTCTGAAAAATCATTTCAGTTGTTACTTTAAACAAATTAAAAGTTTATTTTGAAGGGAGAAATGGTCATTGTGGTAGGACTGTACATGTGAAATTCAATGTAATTTTGTCAGGAGACACTAATAGTTTTAGAAACTGTATTACAACATAAAGAGATTATAATCTAGAAAAAACTACAGACAAGTACTCTTCAGGTTTTGACATGCAATTGATGTTGGAAGGTAGACAGTCCAAAGAAGATATGATGGAAAGGAAATAGGATGAGGTTAGGGAAGAAGGCAGGAACATCATGTGCAGAAAGATGAATCAGTAACAACGAAACAAGGGGATGAAGTGGAAATGCAAAAGGCTAAAGATTTCCATGTACCTCATAAAATGAAATGCGTTAAAAGACAAAGGATGTAAATAAGGAATAGTTGTATCAGAACATAAATATCAAAGACTACAAGAGGAAGTGGAACCAAGAAGATGATTACAATTGAAATGGGTGTAGGTAGGAAGTCCTTTACATGATAAAGGAATGCTAAAATTAGAACACTGTATGTAAGGGAAGTGAGTAATGAAAAGAGGTTAAGACTGATCTTGCAAGAATTAAAAAAAGCTGAGGAAGATTTTTATAGAAATTACATGTTAAAACTTACAAAAAGAAAAAAATAATTGTTAGAGGAATGGGAGGAGAAGGCAATAATCTCAATAGAAGTAGGTACTGAAGGAGCATCTTTTTAATAAATGGGAGGAACATTATGGTAAATAAGCTATGGGAATTATAGCAAGGGAGAATACTTGTGGTGGATATCTAAAACACTGAGAAATGCTACAGAGTAATAAATGAGTATGGGGTATGTACGAAAGACTGAAGAACAACACAGTGAAAAGTAATAAAAGTTTATTTTCATTAAAAACAAAAATGATTATTTGTGGTACAGACTTTAATACAGATGCATAAGACAGTAGGCCAAAATTAAAGAAGGTATATAGTGACTCAGTGATAGCAAAATATATGATTATTTTTTTCCTCTTTTTCTTTTTATGGAATGTAGCAAAAGTCAGATTAAATAAGAGTGTTTTATATACGTGACTAGAAGTAGAAGGGCAATAACAGACTACTGGAAAGTATCTTAACTAAGTGCAAAGAAGGTTAAAAACACAACCTTGAAGGCATTTACAAATCATGCATATTTAATTATTTAGGTCAAAAGTGCAAGAGAGGAGGAGGTAAGCAAAATAAATAATGGAGTATCTAGGATATTAATTAAGGACAAATGTATAGAACTCAAGCAGTGTGTGACAGTACAGGATATATTTAAGGACTATTTTGAAGCAAGAATAGAATGGTGAAAAATTCTTAAGGGACATGTAATTATATTTCAGCAAATTGGAAGAATAAACAAGAAAATAATGTGTATGTTAAGTATATGATATTAAGAAATATGTTGAATGTGTTAATACATTGGGGAAGAATAGATATCATAAAGAAACAAATGAAATGAATATAATTATTCAATACAGAAGACAAAAGCAATGAAATGGAAAAATTACAGATATATCTGGATCAAAAATCACCACAAATGGACTTGTGTCAAGTATTTAATAAAAAGAAAGGAAATCTAAACTGATAAGTTAAACTGAAAATCATAACAGAGTATTAGTGGACAGGATATGATATGTAGTGAGTTTATTAAATATGGAAAGGAATGTTTGAGAAGGCCCTGAATTAGGAAACAAAAGATGGAAATATTGTGAATCAGCTAAGAAGGAAATTTTGGAAAGTACAACACACATACATAAATAAATACATAAATAAATATAGCTACATAAATAAATAAATTATTGTCTATTGTGTAAATATTGTAACTCTCATGGGTACCTAAAACGCCTGTTTATTGTTTGCTTGTCATTGCACCATTGGTTTTATACCCCAGGCTGTGCCTGAAAATGGTCCATGGAGATCAGCACTCTACTCTGCTCACTAAATGTATAAATACATAAACAAATACTGCCAAGTGATCTGCCATTAAATGAGCACATGACTGAAATAATAGTGGAAGTTTTTATTTATTTTATTTTATTTTACATTTGTTGACAGGGATAGTCCGACTGGATATATGTCCATTTTCATCAGAGGCCCCGGAGAGAAAAGCTCCAGTATAACAGATAATCATCACAAAAAGAAAGACATATTTTACAAAATATGAATAGTACAACCCTCATAACGGGGCTAGAAAGATTCACAATGTAATTATCACTTGAAAACTAATAGGTTACAACACATTTATGAAAAAAAATGCATATTTAGTACTGTAAATACATAGATCTAACTATGGAGTTAGTCAGGCTTGGATCATGGACAAAGGCAGTGTGTCAAAAAGTACTGTTTGAGACTTTTTTTGAATTGATGTAGAGAGGGTTCAAGAGTAAGGTTAGCTGGGAGTGAATTCCAGGTTTTAACAATGAATTTGGCAGATAGAGAGTCTCTGGCTGAGTTGTTAGCCTTGAGTGTTTAGTCCAACAGTTTGTTGGATGAGCATAGTGGCCTGGAGTTGCTATAGGAATTTATAATGTTTTTAAGTGCAGGAGTATTTTCTGGATGATTAAGAATTTTATGTGTTAGTATGAGTTGGTTGAAATGAAGTAGGTTGGGCAATTATAACCATCCTAAGAGATGAAGGTTTTGACAGTGGTGTGTCCTATATGCACAGCCGGTGGCAAAGCTGACAATATGGTTGTAGCAGCATGATAGTTTGCTAAGTACAGATTTGTTCAAGTTAGAGAGTATAGAGTAAGCATATAGAAGGGTAGAGAGAAGATGAGAGCGAGCAATGGCAGTCCTTGCTAACGGGGTAAGAAAAGGTTTGTTTTTATATAGTGAGACGAGTTTTTTGTTAATGGTCTTGATAGTATGGTTGACATGTAAATCAGATTTAAGGTTATTGTCTACTATTACCCCTAAGTGCTTAGTATGGGTATCTGGGGAAATAATGGTACCATTACTGGATGTTATGGAAAGGGAAAGAGGGGTGGACCTAGAAGTGGGGGTGAAAACTAGTAGTTTCGTTTTGTTAGGATTCAAGAGCAGACGGTGATTAGAGAGCCAATTTTCGACTGTGTTGAATGTATTCTGGGACAGAGTTTGCAGGTCAGATGGGGAAGAGGCTGAACAGATCAGAGTGGAATGATCAGCATATTGGATACAGGTTGTTTCTGGGATGGCCGTGTGAAGGTTATTGATGAAGATTGAGAAAAGAAGGCGGCCTAGAATGGAGCCCTGTGGGTCTCCAATGGTGAGAGGTAGTAGGGCGTATAGTTTGCCCTGCCATAGTACAGCCTGTTGTCTACCACTCAGGTAGGACTGGAACCATTGGATTGCATGGTTATTCAGTGAAATGGATTTCAGAGAGTGGGTGAGAAGTTGGTGGTTGCCAAAGGCCTTTGAGAGGTTGAGAAAAAGGGCTGAGGAAAGTTTATTACTATTCCGGTTGAGGTTTATGACATTGGTAAAGGAAAAGAGGGCAGAGGTGGTGCTGTGATGTGGCCTGAAACCATGCTGAGAGTTGGCCAACAGATTGTTCTGAGTGAGATAGTGCATAAGTGGTTTATGGATACACTTTTCCATTATTTTGGCTAGTGGTGAAAGAATGGCAATAGGTCTGTAATTGGACAGTTCTGTTGAGCTACCACCTTTATGAAGTGGAACAACATGGGATATTTTCCCATTTTTAGGAAATATTTGTAAAAGATAGTATGTTAGGTGTGAGTTTAGCCATAGTAATAACATTTCCAAATAATGGCGAGTTAAAGAAATTGAACAACTGAACAATTAATGTTATGAACACAGATTATAAGATTATAAAATATTGAACTGAAAAAGTTGAAGGAATAGAAGAAAAGAATTTGGAAAAATCAAAAAAGCTGGTGCAGGGGCAATGTTGAGTCCATTAAAGACGGTAGCATAGTTCAGGAACTACATGGACAACCAAAGCAAAATTAAGAAGGGAGAACACTCGGGGCAGATTAATCAGTCAGAACATCAAAAGGAGTAATAGCAGGCACCCAGGATGCAATATAGATGAGAAGTTAGACTGCATATTGCTTGCACTGGACAACTTGCTGGTGGATGTTGGGTGGTGCAATAAGAAATATCAGGCTTTTAATGAAAGAAGGACTCTCTCAGCTGGCACACAGTGAAAGGAGGCAAATAAACTAAGGTGTTGAAAGCTTCAGTTAGTTCTAGGTGAAGGAATTCTAGCCAATCAAGTGGAGAATGAAGGCAAGGAAAAGGAAGCAGGAGGATCTAGAGACTTTTGCAAGCCAAGAGAATAAGATAGTGATCAGACTGCATGAGGGACTGGAGGGAGAAGGATATGGAAAACATACTACAGCAAGTGCAAACAGTGAGACAGCAAGAACCTCAGCTGGATAAAGTGCATCATCTGAGAGAAGGTTCAGGAACCAAGGGAAAATCCTATAACATCTTAAGTAAATGCCACAGCCAGAGGTTTGAATAGTGGCTGTTTACAACTGCTGCTATACAGAAAGTTCTAATCATAGTTAGACAGTGGGTTACAGATGGAGAAGACTTTCTAGTGTTTATTTATAAGCATAGACTGGGGCTGCTTCCTGCATTAGTAAGTTTAATTGAAGAGAGCGCAGGAGTAAAAATGTTTAATCCATCCCATTTTAAAGTAACATGGGAAGGCAGGAATTACTAACAAACAATATGGGAGAAGCAGTAAAGCTGTACAAAGAGGTGACTGGTGGGAAAGGCTGTTGATAGAATGAGGAGGATGGAAAAGTGCAACAAATGGAGATGCAAGAAGTGAATAGAAGTGTGTGCCAAGGACAGAAAAAGGCAGAGGTGGGGGAACAGTCTAATGCCAATGCAGGCCACAAACCAGCAAATATGGCACACAGTAAGGGCAGCGGAAGGTAGGAACGCCTGATGTTTAGAGAGTCAAATGCAAGCATAATTCCTAAGCCAGGGAAGGAAATAGATCACTGCTGAAGGACTTGGAGGGAAGGAGGCTCTCATAGGGGATTTAAAAGGTTCCCCAAAGGAACATGTAAGCATAAGCAGGGAAATAACTGGGGAGAGTGAGGGCTAAGAACCAATAAAAACAAGCTCACCAGATGGGTTTAAAGGCAGCTGGTGTGGTCAAGAGATGAGCAATGAAGCCAATACATTCATGTGACAGGGATATTGTTCCTGCTGGAATATTAGTGGAACTAATCTTGTGCATTCTTTCTCCCCTGCTATAAAATGTGCAGTGACTAGACATAGTGCATATGATGGGTTCCTTAGCACCCGATTGTTAATTCAGTTTGGAAGATGGAAAGAGAGCAGCTGATATGCTGGACAGGACAAGGTGATCATGTGGTCTGAAACAAGTGATTAAGTTAGAGCCTGGCGAAGGGTGAGTAATGACTAAAAGATTGGTGTATGGAGAATATTTGCTTGAGCTGTTTTTTATGTGAATAAATACTTGATTTAAGACTGCCAGTTTTTTTTTTTTTTTTTTTTTTTTTGGTTAATGAGGACTATCAGTGAATTATCTTCCTGGCAAGGGCGCCCGCAGGCAGGTGCAAGGGGGTGCACTTGCACCCCCCTGGAATAGGCTGACTAGTTTAAAAAAAAGTGTTTTTTTTTTTTGTTTTGTTTTTTGGGGGTTTTTTTGGGCGCATTCTTCTTTAAGAAGAGAGAAGTCCAGTCGCGGGCGTGCTGACATCATCGCTCATCGCGCAGTGCACATATTTTCCAGTTTGCGAGCGGGAACTGACACGGACGGTTTCGGGTTCGCAAGCGGGAACTGAGACGGACGGTTTTGGATTCATAAGCGCGATGGATGGACGGATACTTAGGAGCACATCGCGCGGAAACTGAAATGGACGGAAGATGGGACACTTTCAGAGTGAGTAGTTGGACGGAAGATGGGACAGTGATGTGTGTGTGTGTGTGTGTAAGAATGGACGGATACTTAGGAGCACGTCGCGCGGAAACTGAAATGGACGGAAGATGGGACACTTTCAGAGTGAGTAGTTGGACGGAAGATGGGACAGTGATGTGTGTGTGTGTGTGTGTGTGTGTAAGAAAGGGTACTAAGTCTTGGAGGCAAGTTGTGCTTAGTCTGTATGATGAGATAACATGTACTTCCAAGATGGTAATACAGTTTTACATTTCATTACCAGGCTCATATTCCAGAAAATACTACCAGCTCTCAGTTCGAGTTAACTGTCTAAGGAAAAAAAATCTTTGATTTGGTGTTGCTTATATCATCAGTGTAAGAAAAATGTACAGATAGGACACAAAGTCTACATCTTTTTGGCTTTGCTAATGAGAAGAGCTAGCTGTGCTAATAACCCAGTAGT
>NC_056730.1:874145345-874234730 GCF_019279795.1 Protopterus annectens | reverse complement strand
TTTTTTGGGGGTTGTTGTTTTTTCAAAAGTTAAAGCAGATACAGGAATACAAACACTTTTAAAGCAGAAAAATGGCTTTTGCACTTGAGTGTGTAGCCCTTAACAGTTAAACAGTTGAAAAACACTTAAAACGATCAAAGTGCAAACAGCATAAGAATTCAAAAAACAGTTCAAATAAGTAGCAAAGTTAATAAAAAATGGTTGTAATAATGCGGCTAGCAAAAATAAGCAATAAAAAGCAAAACAGAGGTACTTAATCCACCCAAAGTCTCCCCTTTTCTCTCTCTGCTGCTGTAGTACTCTACAGGATTGCAAATTGGCAGGTGTTTGAATCCAATATCAGGTGTAAAATTATGAACACTATCATCTCTCATTAAATTAGACAGTATGATGACCCAGAAGGTAAAACAATAAAGCATAGAACCAAAGCTGCCACAGGAAACAGAAGTTTAATCCACAAGCCACAAACAGTTCACATAAACGCCTCCAGCAACTTTGACCCTGTGTGTTCTGTCACTTAACCAGTTTGCAACCCATCCTGTGATGTATGGGTTCACATTTAAGCTGGTGATGTTTTCAATGATACCTGAGTGGGGTATTGTGTCAAAAGCCTTTGCCAGGTCAAGGTAGGCTGTGTGGAGTGCCTTGCCCATGTCAATGGCCTGGGTGACTGTCATGAAAAAGTTAACCAAGTTTAAAAGGCATGATCTGCCCTTGACAAAGCCAAACTGGATTGGATCCAATGTCTGCAAGTCCCCCATGTCTTCATTTATCATTCCCATTATGATCCTCACCATAGCTTAGCAGACCAGGCTTGTCAAGCTGATGGGATGGTATTTTCCAGTGTTGGTGGAGGCACCTCCTTTGTGAAGTGGGTCCACCATTGCCGTATGCCACTCCTTGGGCACATATCCTGAGGTGAGGCTAAGATTAAACAGCTGCCCTAACTGCGGGTGTAATTCCTCATTGAGTTCATGGAGCACACAACTGGGGACACCATCTGGTCCCATGGATAAAGTGTTTTCCGCCTTGGATAGAGCAGTTCCCACCCCAGCATTGGAGATGTTTGGGGGGCTACAATCCTCTGGTGTAGATACCCCTCCAGTTGGGGTGAGGGGGGGGAGAAATCTGCACTGAACCTGTCAGCCAGTATGTTGGCAATGTCTGTAGGTTCAGTGATATTTACATCATTCCGAACTAATTCTGAGCATATCTGGGGGTTCCCTACCAGGTGTCAAACATAGGTAAAAAAGGCCTCATGATTGTCCCTTGAGTCCTGAGTGGGTTTACTCCCAAAACCTGCCTTGGATGATTGTATGTGGGAACCCAATGTTTTACTCATAATGAGCAGGGGTGTCTTCCCTTCTACGGATTCCGCTCAATCTTGTAGTAGCTTCTTCCTTTTGTTGTAGAGCTTGTTTATGGCTAGGGTCCACCAGACTGGATGCTTGCCTGTGGTACAAAGAGCCATTGTTTTGTTTGTGATTGCCTGATCCATGCAGTCCTGGAGGTACTGGTAGAAGGCATTTTTAAGTGATACAGCGGCTTGGGTAATGGTGTCCGCTGGCTTGGGGGCCTTGAAAGAGACCACACCAGTCCTTAGAAATGTGAAGTTGGCATTTGAAAAGGTCTTCACTGTATGTTTTTCTATATGGGGTGTGGGTGTGATGTGGACTCCCACTGAGAGTAGTCCATGATCTGATCTCACCAATGATGGGTATATGTCTGGTGTTGAACAGTGTGACCCCATGTTCGTGATGATGAGTTCTAGTATGTTGTCTCCACTTGTGGGGATGGTGACCAGTTGTTCCATGGCATTTGAGTGTATGAACTCTTGGAACCTTTGGGTTAGAGTGTTTTGGCTTGATTAGTGACCCCAGTCTATATTTGGATACTTGGAATCACCCAGTATGATGGTGTTTTGAGATACATTTATCCCCTCTAGTGTCTTCAGGACAGCTGTGTGAGGTACCTGAGTTTGAGAGGGTGGCATGTAACATGCTACAAACTACAGAGCAGTCTTGCCTACCTTTACTGGCACCTGGATGGTCTCCAATGCATTGTGTGTTGCCACCATCCTTGAGGTGAGGGTGTCCTTGATGAATATGGACTCCCACCCTCCTTTCTTGATGTTGTCTGGATTTTGGTGCCGGAATGCATGATATGAGGTAACACACGATAGTGCCGGGGTGCTGTCAGAAGCCGTGAACCAGGTCTCAGGCACAGCACAGACATCAATGTGCTACATACTGAGAAGGGCATCGAGTGTGTGCAGCTTGAGGTTGAGACCTCTGGCATTGAGCAGCATTACCCTTAGTGTCTTTCCTTTCCTGTGTTCTAGGGTGGTAGGTGTAGAATCTGATTGTTGCATAAAAAAGGCAAAATGGGGGTGGCAAGAGCATCATCTGAAATCCGGAAGCCCAGGGGTGACAGGTGCAAGCCGTCCCTTGCAAATCAGCGTGGCCTGTCCAGCATGTCATCCCAGGCAGACAGACATTGGACCCCCTCTGAATGACACCATAGTCTAAGCAAATTATTACAGCTGATCATCTTGTCTCTGTTTATGTGGCATCATACTTGGTGAAGGTAGGATACTACTCAAGGTCAGGGTCATACCTGCCTGGCCTACATAATCAGAGGGAACCTCTATGTCTCTTTCCATGTAGTCCAGGGAGGTACATCTCAGGTCATTCACACCAGCATGGATAATGACTGGGTCAGACTTGTACTTGCAGTTGAGTGACCTGAGTGCTTGCATTATGTGGTGGATTCCAGTGCCCGATAGGCAGCCTACTGTGACTTCCTCCATACTCGATCTAGTGAGCGGGATATCAGTGTGTCTGACTATGGAGTCACCTATGACAAGTGTGTCTGGCATTGTGTTTGGCCTGAAGGGCTGTGACTGTTTGGCACACTGACTCTGTGGTCTATGTGTTGCATGTGCTGTGCCCTGTGGAGGCAGTTGTGTGGGTGTCTGCTGTGGTGGCCACTGCTGTTTTGGTAGAATTCTGATCAGAGCCTCCGAGTATGTCTTTGTGTGTCTATGTGTATGATTTTAAGTTGTGATAGTGCTATGTGAGACTGGGTTTGTGATGTGTGTGGTTACCTTCACCTTCTCTCTGGTCTTGCTAGTCCTATGTTGAGAGAGCTCAGCCTCCACTTTGGCTATATAGTTGCATCTCTCACATGTATGTGTGTTTTATGGGAGAAGGAGAGGGTTGTCAGTGTACATGAGGCAATTGTAACATTGCCCCAATATTCCCAGGTTCACCAGCTGAGCAGGAGAGGACACTAGCAACTGATCCCTAGACATGCTAGAAGGAATAGACAAAACAATGTTGGAATACAGTGAGATATCAAGCCCCCCAAACCACATCATAGTGCTTGACTGACAGTACCTACACATACACCATAGTTTCATAGTGTCATAGTTTACTAGTAGGCTATCTGCCCTAGTGCATGTATATGCCTAGCCATAGTGATGTGGCTATTGCCACCCCTTATAGTGGTAATAAGTGTACAGAATAGATTCGAATATTGTGCCTCTGACTTAGTAGTGACACATTATGACCCCCTTACGTAATTGAATAACATGACTGTGCCTCTGTCTAGTCTGTGCCTCTGTCTCATATGCAGTTGTCCAGATGTCTCTTGAAGAGAGTCAGTGAGGGACTCTGTCCAACATGAACTGGGATACTCTGCTAGACTGTGAGATGCCCTGAGTTATGACTCTGTCCCTCCAGCATGTCCTATACATGTATGTGCTGAGGTTCAGATCTGCAGCTCTCATGGTTCTGGTGGATTTGGATTGCTTGCAGTGGAGCATGCCCACCAAATCCTGATTGGACATGGTCTTGTATGTCAGGCATAGGTCACCTGTAAGTATGCGGTATGACACTGAATAAAGCTGGGTTTCCTCTATTCTGGAAGCATATGACATGTGTTGTAGACCCCTGATCTTCATGGTAAGGTACTTTTGGGGTCTCTCCAGCTGTTGCAAGTGCTGGGTGAGGTACATACCAAATGGGGCTCTGTATTCAATCATGGGCCTGATAAGGGAGATGTATAGTGGTACAATGACCTCCTATGATCTGGATGGGAAACCCTCCATGATAAGGTGGCCAGGATAGATAGTCCTCCTAACCACTTTGGCAACATGGGTGTCAAACGAGATGTCACTATCTACACGTGTCCCCAGGTGTCTGATTTGTTTACTGTGCTCAGTGGGTTGCTGTCTATGTATTGATCTGTGGGTACTTTGTTCCTCCCAAAGGAGATGACTACACATCAGTTGCATTCAGTTTCAGGCCATGAGTCTGGCACCAGCTATCCGTCTTTGTGACGGCATTCTGTAGGATGTGTGCACCGGCTGATGTATTCACTATGGTGCCTAGGTTGCAGTCATCTGCAAACTTTGTCAGCCACAACCCTCCTATGTTTGCTTTCACATCTGAAAAGTAAATACCAATTAAGAGGGGTCCCAGGACACATCCTTGTGGGACACCACCTGTGACTGGCTTTGAATCTGACAAGGCACCTGCAATGTTGACTTTATGGGTTCTGTTTCCTAGTCATTTTGCAACCTATCCTGTGACATATGGTGTCATATGTCAGCTGTTGAGCTTGTCTATGATGCCTGAGTGGGGTATTGTGTCACAGGCCTTAGCCAAGTGCAGGTAGGCTGTGTGGACTGTGTAGCCCTCATCAATGGCCCTACTGACAGTTGTATAGTAGTCAACTAGGTGCAAAAGGCAGGATCTGCCCTGTACAAAGCTGAACTGGGTGGGATCAAGGGTCTGTAGGTGAGCAATGTCTCTGTGTAAGAGCTCCATAATGACTCTTCCCATAGCTTTGCAGACAAGGCTGGTTAAGCTTGTGTGGTGGTAGTTGCCATGGTCTGTGGAGGCATCTCCTTTGTGGAGTGGGACCACTGTTGCTGTACGCCAGTGTTCAGGTACATACCCTGTAGCAAGGCTAAGGTTAAATAGCATTCGTATATACGGGTCCAGCTCCTTCTGGAGTTCACATAGCATGCAACCGGGGATACCATCAGGTCCCATTGATGCTGTGTACTTGTCTTTACTGAGTGCGGCTCTCACATGGACATCCAAGATGACAGTGAGGTTACATACAGCTGTGATAACTATCTTCTTTTGGGGGTGAGGGAGGGGGTAAATCGCACTGAAGCTGTCCACCGGAATGTTGCCAATATCTGTCAGGTCACTGGAATATATGTTGTTGTGTACCAACTCTGAGCATATCTGAGGGTTCCCAACCAGGTGTCTGACATAACTGAAGAAAGCAGTGTGGTTACCTTCATTGTCTTTGGTGATTTATGTCCCCAAGTTGACCTTGCATGTCTTTCTGACATAATGTAGCTTTCTACTAGTGCTAATCACAGCTGTCTTCCCTTTTGGAGATGTAGCTCTGTCTTGCATTAGTATCCCTCATATGTTATACAGTTTGTTTATGGCTGTGGTCCACCAGCAGGCCACTTTCCCTTTGTGGAGAGGGTCCTGTTTATATTTGTGATTGCATGGTCCATGCTTTCTGACATCTAGCTAAGGGGAGGTCATTGTGGTTCTGCAGTTATCTTTCATCAGCATTAGAAATTACCACAACAGCCCCTGTGGGGTTTACCCCATGCAGACACATCCAGCAACTGTAAAGTCCACAACAGTACCTCACCAGGAGTATGAAAGAGCTGGAACACATGTAATGTGTCGCCTGATTAAACAGAGTGCAGCTCCACACACTGCCATGCTGTCCACCCAGACGCAAGCTGTGCCTGATGTAGAAAGCCATGTCCAAGCTAGAATCAATGCACATGCTGCACCTTGTACAATCTGAATGGCAGGGAGCTATGCACATGAGGGACCTGAACCCCAGCACTGACATACATAGGACAGGCTGTACTGCATCATCCATAACACAGAAGCCACCCCCACGCATGAGTAAACTATCAGTACAGGTTATCCGTAGAGTCACTCATTGATTCCCCTCAACAGGAATCCTAATGAGTGGATGGGAGATGGTAGGTCTACCCTGGGGATCAATGTTATGTCACAGGTAGACAGAGGCACAGTATACTAAACAAGACATATGTCATGGCAAACTACACTTACAATGTGTTGACAGACAAACACACTCTCCGACTAGCATTAGAAATGGCCTAGGGCACATTGGTAGTGTTTGCCAATGTACACCCATGTTGTGGAATACACTACTGATGTTGGATGAGGCTGTTGTAAGTAGTTCACATCTGAACATAATGCAACATGGTCAGATAGGTTCATAGGTACATAGGGTTATACTAGGCTATCTTCCCTAAGGCAGGTATGAGCCTAGCCCAGAGTTTGTTTGCGTACACCACTCCTTATATGGAAACAGTACTGTGCCCATTATTTTGTCATGCCTCTCTCCAGCAGTGACACAGTGACGATCCCCGGGTTAAACGTATGACCTCCCATCCACAGGTCAAGATACCTCTTGAACACAGCCAGCAAGGTGCTCTGCCTCACATGGACCGGGATTGTATTCCACAGCATAGGGAGTCTCCGAGTGACAACTCCATCACTCCAACATGTCCAACGTACATCCATGCTAAGGTGTAAGTCACTTGCACTACTGGTTCAGGTGGATCTGCCGATTCTGAGGTGGAGCATGTCCATTAATCCCTGTTTGGACATGGCCTTGCATGTCAGGCACATGTCACCTATAAGCAGATGGTATGTGACTGAATAGAGCGGGAGTGTCTTCAATCTGGCAGCATATGAGAGATGTTGGGGTTCCTTTATCCTTTAGGTGGGGGACATTCAGGGTGTCTCCAATTGCTGCAGGTGTTGGGTGAGATACATCCAGAATAGGGCATTCTACTCGATCACCGGTCTGATAAGTGAAGAGTACAGGGGAACAATGACCCACTAGATCTGGATGTGAATCCCATCCTGATCAGGTGGGCAATGTAGAAGGTCTTTCTAGCCACTTTAGCAACGTGAGTCTCAGAAGAATGGCGACTGTCAACCTGGGTCCCCAGGTCCATGATAACCTCCTCTGTGCTTAGAGGATTGCCACCTATATGGTAGCTTGGGGTTACCTTGCTTTTCCTGAAGGGTATGTCTACACATGTTGTGCACTTTGACTTCAGGCCATGGCTCTGGCACCAGCTATCAGTTACCGTGAGACCCTCCTGAAGGATATCCGTGTCTGATGCACTGTCCACTATGGCGCCTAGTGTGCAGTCATCTGCAAACATTGTCAGCCAAAGTCCTCCCATGTTGGCCTGTACTTCTGGGAAGTACATGACAAACAATAGGGGGCCAAGGACTGAGCCCTGTGTGACACCACCTGTGACCAGCCTGGAGTCTAACATAGTGCCAGCAACTCTAACCCTGTGTGTCCCGTCCTTAAGCCAGTTTGCAACCCATCTTGTGACATATGGGTTTACATTTCAGTTGTTAGGGTTTTCCAAAATACCTGAGTGGGGTATTGTGTTGAAAGTGTTTGCAAGGCCAAGGTAGGCTGTATGGACTGCCTTTCCCCAACAATGGCCTAAGTGACCATTTTGAAGATGTCAACCGAGTACAAAAGGCATGATCTGCCCTTGACCAAGCCAAACTGGGACGGGTACAATGTCTGCATGTCCCCTATATCTTTGTTTATGAGCTCAATTATGATCCTCTCCATAGCTTTGCAGGCTAGACTTGTTAAGCTTATGGGGCAGTAATTACCAGGGTCCGTAGAGGCACTGCCTTTGTGCAGATGTGCACAACTGGACCCTAACCAGGCTGTTGTGCACACTATGGAAATGTAAAGCAGTGATAGGACTAAAGCCCAAGATACTGACCACCACAGTGAAAGTACTAACCACTACACTATACAGTACTACAGTGTCAGGTCAGTATGAACGGATGTTGACAATTGTGTGCAAAGTATCCCATGCAAAACCTGCAGGCACAGTATACTCCCTGTTGTGTTCACACAAAAAGCATTTGGACAGTAACTACACAACATGGCACAGAACACACAACCATAAACTGGAGGTATTTGTTGAAGATCACACTCATCCACAAATGTGATGGGCTGCAGAGTTCAACATATGTAAAGCCCACACTGGGCATGCTCACACACTTATATAAATGAGACATCTTTCACACAACATGCCATGGGAAGGCTGAACTGGGCATGCTCACACACTTGGTCCAAATGTTACTCCTAGCAACTGTGAAAACACACCAGAGGATGCTCATTCCCCTTTCTAGACACTGATCATGTAAGCACCCTATAAGTATATCTGGAGAAACGGAATCGTTCAGTAATCCGAATAGCGTGCTCCGCTAATGTGTCTGTCTTTAGTGTCATAACATAGTTAGGTAGGGGTTTGAATCTAGCAAGTGTGTGTGTATGAAAAGAACATCCCTTTTGGCAACTGGGAAAACACACCACAGGACGCTCATTCCACTTTCTAAACTCTGATGATGTCAGCACCCTATAAGTATATCAGGGGAAAGGAAATCGCCCAGTAACACGAATAGTGCGCTATGCTAATGTGTTCGTTTCTAGTATCATAACATAATTAGGTAGGGGTTTGAATCCGGCGAGTGTGTGTGAAGGGGGGTAAGTGTGTATGAAAAGAACATCCCTTTTGGCAACTGGGAAAACACACCACAGGATGCTCATTCCACTTTCTAAACTCTGATGATGTCAGCACCCTATAAGTATATCAGGGGAAAGGAAATCTCCCACTAATGCGAATAGCACACTGTGCTAATGTGTTTGTCTCTAGTGTCGTAACATAGTTAAGTAGGGGTTTGAATCCAGCAAGTGTGTGTCAAAGGGGGTAAGTGTGTGTGTAAGTGTATATGAAAGGAGCATCCCTTTTGGCAACTGGGAAAACACACCACAGGACGCTCATTCCACTTTCTAAACTCTGATGATGTCAGCACCCTATAAGTATATCAGGGGAAAGGAAATCTCCCAGTAATGTGAGTAGCGCGCTGTGCTAATGCGACCGTCTCTAGTGTCACAACATAGTTAGGTAGGGGTTTGAATGTGTGAAGGGGTGTAAGTGTGTATGAAAAGAACATCCCTTTTGGCAACTGGGAAAACACACCACAGGACGCTCATTCCACTTTCTAAACTCTGATGATGTCAGCACCCTATAAGTATATCAGGGGAAAAGAAAGCTCTAAGTAATGCGAATAGCGCGCTGTGCTAATGCATCCGTCTCTAGTGTCATAACATAGTTAAGTAGGGATTTGAATCCCACAAGTGTGTGTGAAGGGGGGTAAGTGTGTTTGAAAGGAACATCCCTTTTGGCAACTGGGAAAACACACTACAGGATGCACATACCCCTTTCTAAATGGTATCACAATTATGTATGGCTTTTGATTACAGACATGCCACGTGTGTTTAGCCCACATAGAATGCCCATGTGTGCAGGTTGTCCCTCACAATAATGCATGACATTGATTAAACCAGTTATGGCAATGCACACATGATGTATGTGTGTGCCAAATACACATATGTACCTGTGACCTTCAATAGTTACCATGTGTGATGCCTGCCACATGTGAATACATGGTATTTGCACAGGGTAACATTATGACCGTGGTCTTCTGTGCAGGTGCTGCATGTGGGATGTGTATATACAGTGTGAGATGTAGATGCTATCAGCCTAGTAGTGAGGGATGCACACCTGGTCTGGGGCATATAGTCTACATGTTGTTGATGTACAGGAGCTGCATGTTTTCACCTGTTGTGGGAGTGGTAAGACGTTATTCCATAGCAATGCAGTGACTGCATGCTAAGAACCGTTCAGCTAGGGTGTTGTAGCTACACTAATTCATTAGCATTCAGTAATATGTCAGAATCCCTGGTGAGGGTCTGATGCCAACCAAGGTCAGGGGTCTACCAGCCTGTGTCACTTGCTCAGTGATCCCTTCCATGTTCCCTATCATGTATCCCAGTGAGGGACATCCCACATCAGCTGTGGTGGCATGGACAATGACTGAGTCATATGTGTCCATGCATCTGACTGACCTGTATGTTTGTGTTATGTGGTGAACCACAGTGCCCCATGAGCATATCACTGTGACCTACACCTTTTCCAGCCTGGTGAGCATTGTCCCACTGTACTGGACGATAAAAGTACCTAACACAACTGTGGCAGTAGTGTTGTATAGCTGTACAGACTGTACAGACAGGATTTGTGTGCTATGTGTTATGCGTGCTGTGTGCAGGCCTAATGTATGCCTGTGTGCCAGCTGCAGAGTTGTCTGCCAGTCATGCAGGATGCTATCCTTAGGCTTCACAACTGACCTGGTGTGTTTCCATGCTTGTATTGCTGTCCGTGTAGGTCCACATCAGATTGGTATTGCTGTCACTGTAGTATTTCATGCCACCAGACAGGTTATGCCAGTACTGGGTTCAGAGTGCTTAGTCCACAGTTTGGCCATGTGTTTCCATCTCATACATGTGATGTACATCCATGGGTAGGGGATAGGGTTGACTGTGTACATGTGGCAGCTGTGACATTACTACATGACACACAAATTCTACAACTGTACCATAGCGGTGACTGACAACTGACCTTTGCACATGCTACCATAGTATTGAGATTACATTGGTGATTAACAGCACATAGGGCCAATGGTGAACAAGATACATAGGTCCATAGGTTCATACAGGGATGTCTGCCCAGGGCATGTATCCACCTAGCCAGAATGTGTGTGGCTTTCAACATGCATTGTAAATCTGTCTTGCTATGCCCTTTTCCAAGGTTAGTATACTGTGCCTCTGTCTCACAGTGACACATACGTGATACCCAGGGTAACCCTACAATGTCACATCCAGTCATTAATATCACTCTTGAAGATAGTCACTGAGTCAGTCTGCCTAACCTCTATTGGGATAATATTCAAGAATGAAGGGAGCCTCTGAGTTGTGAATGTGCCCCTCCAGCATGTCCTATGTATATCACTCCTGAGGTTCAAGTCTTTCCAGCGTGTATCCTGATGGGATCTGGATATTCTGAGGTGCAGCATGGCCATTAAGTGAGAGTTTGACCTGGCTTTCTATGTCAGGCACAGATTGCCTATGAAGAGGCAGTATGTCACTGAGTAGAGCTGCTGTTACTTTAACCAGTCAGTATGTGGCATCTGTTTGAGCCCTTTGATCCTCTTGTCGAGGTACATATGTGGTATCTCCAGTTGCTGCAGGTGTCTGGCAAGGTGCATGCCGACAGGTTCATCATAGTCAATTATGGGCATGATGAGGGATGAGTAAAGGGGCACAATGTCCTCCCCTGATCTACATGTGGATCCCATCATGATGATGTGGCCCATATAACATGCTTACCTAACCACTTTGTCCTTGTTGTTGTCAAATGGTAGAATGCTATCAACCTGTGTACCCCAAGGTCCATAATTCCTTCGTCTGCACTTAATGGATTAACACATATGTGGTATGTTGTGGCCACTTTGTGTTTGACAAAGGGGATGACTATACGCTTTCTGTCATTCACGTTGAGGCCATGGCTGTGGCACAAGTCGTGTGTTTGCAAGAGTCCCTTTTGGAGGATGCGTGTGTTAGCTGGAGAGTTGATTATGGCGTCCAGTTTGCAGTCACCTGCGACTTGCTGAGCCACAGTACTTCCATGTTGGCCTGTACCTATGATAAATATATAATGAACATGACAGCTCCCAGGGCTGAGCCTTGTGGGACACCACTTGTACCAGGTTGTAGGCTGACATGGCTCCAGCAATTCTAACATCTGTGTTCTGACCTTAAGCCACTGTGCAATATCCATAGTGACATAGGGGTTAATATGTACACTGGTGAGCTTCCCTAGAATGCACAAGTGGGGTATTGTATCAAAGGCTTATGCAAGGTCCAGGTAGGCTGTGTAGGCCTCCTTCCCCTTGACAGTGGCCTTGGTGACTGTTTCAAAGAAATCAAACAGGTTTGAGAGGCAGGATCTGCCATTAACAAAGCCAAACTGTGTACTGTGACATGTCTGTAGGTCCACAATATCTAGATATGTGAGGTTCATGATGATCCTTGCCATAGCTTTGCAGACAAAGCTAGTCAGACATATGGGGCGATTAGTGTCCAGGATCCATGAAGGCACCACATGAATGTTGAGGGACCACTGTTGCTGTACGCCACTCTCTGGCCACATATCATGTAGTAAGGCTGGGATTGAACAGTGGTGTTATGTCTGGGTGTAGCTCTTCTTGTGGTTCATGTAGGACACAGCCTGGGACACTGTCTCGTCCCATTGATGCAGTGTTTATTGCTTTGGGAAGGGCATCTCTTACCTGAGCATCTGTGATGTCAGGGGGGAGCAGCACTCTGCCGCGAGACATATTTGCCCTTTTGGTGTGGTGGGGGGAGAAGGCAGCAGTGAACCTGTCCACTAGGATGATGGCAATGTCTGTGTGTTTTGTATTTTGTGTGACATCTTGGATTACCTCTGAGCATATCTGGGTAGTACCACCCAGGTTACTAACATAACTACAGGCAGCCTTGTGATTATCCTCAGTGGCTTGTGGAATCCTCTCTCAAAGATGGCCTTAGACAATCATATGGGTGCCTGTAGTTGTCTTCCAATGCTCATCAGTGGTGCCTTCACATTTTGGGAGTTTGTTGTATCATGTAGTGGCGTCATCCTTCTATTGTATAGTGTGTTTATGGCTGGTGTCCGGCACTCAGGACATCTGCCTTTGGAGAATTGGGTCATGGTTTCATATGTGGCTTCATGATCCATGCATTCCTGAATGTGTCCATAGAATGCCTTTATACAGGTATCTGCAGTCTGGTCCATATTTTCAACAGGCCTGGGGCCTTTTAAGGTTTCCACATCATTTATGAGGGGTGTGAACTTGCTTGACATGAGCTGTTGACAGACGTGTCACCCTCCAGACACAGCAAGGTGAGGGTCACAGTTAGCTACCTGTCGGGTGATAGAATGTGCCACATAACACAGGCACACAGGTCACTCCACAGCAAGTACAACTATGAGGCAGTCATTGTCCATGCTGGTGCAAACAACCTGAGACGTACCTCCCTGGACCACATGGAAAGAGACACAGAGGAGCTCTTACAGCACCCTCTCAAACTGAGGACTCCCACACAGCCTTCATGCTGACACAGGAGAGTATAGATTTCTCTGCAAACACCATCATACTGGGTGACGTCAGCTACCCTAACATAGACTGTGAACATTACACAAGCCACAATACCCCAAGCTCTAGGGTTCCCATAGATCAGACATTCTTTAGCTATGGAACAGGTAACCAACCTTCCCACAAGAGGGGCAGATATACTAGACCTGATCATCACAAACATGAGTACAAACTGCTCACCACTGGGAGTATATCCCTCATTGCTGCAATCAAACCATATACTAATCACACTGGAGTACTGGATCCCCCACATATGCAAACCTCAAACACATCGATGTGTGTGCGGGAAATGCCCCTATTAGCAACTGTGACAGTACAGTACAGGTTGCAGATCCCCCTTTTGAAACACTGATGATGTCAGGACTCTATAACTATATTACCTGTATTAAAGTCCTCCAGTAATTTGCATAGCGTGCTCTGCTAATGCGTCTTTTTCCAGTGTCATAACGTTGTTAGGTAGGGGTTTGAATCTCTGCTTAGAGAATGTATGTGTGTTAGTATGAGTGGGGTGTATGTGTGTGTACTATGCTGGGAGGGATAAGTGCCTTTTGCCAACTGGGAGAACACACTACAGGGTGCACATCCCTCCTCCTACACACAGATGATGTCAGCACCCTCTAAGTACAGCATTAGAAACGATTTCTCCAACTACTGCAAATAGCACACTCTGCTAATGTGTCTGTTTCTACTGTCATAACACAGTTAGGTATGTGTTTGAATCTTACAACTGGAAAGTATGTGTTTTACTGTGGGTGGGGTTAGTGTGTGTGCACAATGATGGGGTGGGATGTGGCTTTTGCCACATGGGGCTATGCACTGCAGGGTGGTCATTACCCTTAACAAGCAGTGATATTGACAGCACCCTATACAAACAAAACTACAAAAGAGAAGGTGGTGGTACCAATAACACATGTAAGGTAACACTTCTTCAAGTAATGTCCACAAAACGAAGTAGGATAATCAAACAATTCTTTTATTCTATACAAACAACATGACAACAGACAACTGCCAGTACTCAGTATAGTGTTACATGCTACTGTAACACGCACATGTACCAGAATATACCTGGATAGTGTTTTGAAGCCTGAATGTGGCAAGTGTGTGGATGTGGGATGTGTCTGTGTGTGCATTTCCGTATGGGAAACATGTTTGATGTGGCAATCAGGGTACCACAGTACCTGATGCACATTACATCTTTGAACTGATGAGGTTGCCTGCACCCTGTGAGTACAGTTAGAGAAGAGGATGCCAGTAGTAAACAACATAGTGCACTTCTCAAATGTGTACCTGTCATGTATCAACAGCTACTCATGTAGGGTGATAAATAATGGGAATGGCAGGTGAGCGTGTGCATGTGTGTGGGTAGCAGCGTGTGTATAAATGCATGTGTGACAGAACAGATACATATAGCTGAATCTACATAACAGCACATGATGCGCATTGCCATAGGCAATGTTAGCATGTGATGGTGTGCAGCTGGTACACTTTGGTAAGTAGTATGGGTGCAGATAACAATTGAGGACATTCATACAGTTGCTGCAGCAGGACTGCTGGGAAATACACACAACTATACTGGAACAGTGAACAGTTACAAACATGTTTCTACTTATACACATCTATGTAGTCACCCTGTGCATCAGCAACGTGTTTACCTTTACCTGCACCAATGTTGTAGTATGCAGGAGGTGGCACAGTGTCATCATATGCACAGGTGTGGGTTAGGTATGCCCAAGCACGCCACTGGTAACACCAATTGACTTGTGTGTGTATGTGTGTTTGTGAGGGGCAGCAGTACAGGGTGGACCAGTGTTGTTGCAGTGTGTGTGTGTATGTGTTTGCCCTAGGTGTTAGGTTTCTGCATGTGTGTAAGCACGCACACAGTCCCACATAATGGCTGCCATGTACAGGGTTTTGTGGACAGCCACAGACTGCACCTGTCAGGTCATCCAGATCAGTGTCTGTGGGCACGGACACGGTACCTGTGCCTGGCAGGGGTGCTACGGGCCATATCCGGTACTAACCCAGACTGGGTACTGTCGTCGGAAGCAGGGGTGTGTTGACTGGACACAGTTCCCTGTTAGGACTGTCCAGAGCCACGTGCACGTGGTCTCCTGGGGCGTCTTGATGACAGCACAGACCCAGCATTGCTGGGGCTGGTGCTGGCACTTGAGGTGCGTGAGTGGGCCTGTTGTCGTCCGCGGCCACTGCCAGCTGGTGATGTTGCTCGCATACGGCCACGTCGACATCGCAAACGCACACCATCGCCCTGGCCCATGGACATCTGGTTGTGGAGCAGCTGTTCTATGCCCCCACAACGTCTGTCAACGACATCTGTGAAGTTACGGATAGCATTCGCAACGTCACGCATGCCGTCTGTCATGGCTGTGCGACATGCTCTCAGCTCCCTCAGACCCTGTCTGGTGTACCTTTCCATACGTGCCTGTGCCTGCATGACAGTTCGAAACATAGTGGAGGTTGACATACCTCCTTGGGCACGTCGGCCAGAGGCAGTACGGCCACGGATGCCCCCACGACAACCCATGGGCGACTGTCTGCGTGGTACCATTGGAGGCCCCTGCTCATGGCTGCCTTGAGGGGATGCATGTACCACAGGTACCACATTACCCTGATCTATGCCCACTGCAGACTGTCCATCGCCTAGGGACAATGGTGACAAAGGATGTAACGGCAGGATGACTGTGCGCATTGACGGGGTTGAAAGCTGTGTACTGTCAATTGGCTGACCAATGGTGGACCCAGACACACCTTCCTGCACCTTTACAGACATTTCATCATCATCAGTACCTGGGGCACAAGATTCAGGTTCCCTGCTGCAGGTCACCAGAGCAGCACCAGAACCTACGGGAGGAAAACAGGGAACACAGATTACAGTCTCAATACATATTTGACAGAGATGCACTTCAATACTAATGCACACATTCAGAAATGGACACATGCACTCATGGACACTAACACACATGCACACATGGGCACAGGCACACTCGCACACATGCACACCCCACAGTAAACACACACATCAGTACCGTGTTACACTACTCTTAATTTAGTACAACTGTGTATTACAGGTATTGTGAACACACTCACCAGCATGTCTACTACAGAGTTACACTACTCTTCCTAGTATTATAAATTGTTTTACAGATAATGTTAAAAAGACTCACCAGCATGTATGGCCTGTCTCATTGCTAGATGGGAGGGACCTGGAAGTGTGAAGAGAGTAATGTCAGTGGGCACAAGTGTGCCATTTGTTTTGCACATGATACAGTACAGTAGTACACTAGTTCCCTTATACACATCAGCTGCACATAATGTCTGTATCACACATGCACGATCACATATCATGATGACAGATACATACCACATGCACACCTTATGCGTGCATGAAGTAACAGTGTACAGAACAGTCACATGTACATACCAGGAGTTAACTCTAATCTCACCCTTACCTCTCTTCAAATGACAACTCAAACTGTACCTCCAAAACCACTGGCTTTGTTCTTGTTGGACTCCAGGCTAACGTCCCTCTCCCCACCCTCTCTTTACCTTTAACCCCTCATTGTGCATAAAAACTAGCTTCTACCCTGTTTCTTTCACCTTGATGTCCTTCTATGCTCTGACCTACTTCTCCCATCCCTCCCACCTCCTCTTGACTGTCTTCCTTCTTTTCCTCACTTCCCTTCTTGACTCCTGCCTCTTCCATATCATTGTATCTTTCATACTCCTTCTACTTCTCTACCCTTCTGAGCCCTAACTATTATCTATATGGCTTTTGCCTTATTGCATAACCGTTATGCTTTAGGTAGAATTACTTTGAAACCGACAGTACATTGTGTATGACTCTAAACTGTTTGAGTTCCTTACATGTATGTTGATTTAATTAACAGGCTGGTGTACATTTCTATTATGTTGGCTGTCTGTATTAACAACTTGTCTGTCTGCCTTTATTACGTTATGTGTGGAGCTTTTCTCCCCAGGCCTCTACTGAAAATGGACATATATCCAGCTAGACTATCTGGGTCAACAAATGTAAAAGTAATAACAATAAATAAATATGGCATCTTACCTGCACGCTCGGTGTCTTGCTGCTGTGTGGATCCAACCTCCATCATGATGCATGACTGTTGCTGTTGTTGTTCTGGGGCTGGATCCACAACACTTAGCAGTAGCCCCTCCTGTCTGGTGAGGCGGGGATGTGTGGCCACCCCCCACCTGTGGCAACCTGTTGCCTGCGGATATCTGCAGCACGCTGGCGGACATTTCTAATCAAATCACTGCAGTGATGTCTCACCTGCTCATATGTCCTATCATGCATGCCAACATCATTTATCCTGCTAACTAGGTTTTGCCACAGTGCAGACCTCTCCTGCTGATTCTGGGTGGTGCGTGAGAACAGGATGGCATAGTCACGCACCAGGCTCTGGTGAATCACGTCATCCTCTGCAGCAGAATATGATGGGTTCCTTTTTGGAGCCATGTCAATCTGGAAAGGTACACAAACAGGTTATCAGCATAGTATCTCAACAATACATGGTACACATTCTATACAGGGGGTATTAAATTGTACTTATTACTGCTTGGTTAAAACTTGATTACAGTGTAGCTATCATTCTATCTCATTTGGACTAAGTACTTGGCCTTCAGACCAGTTGTTTTACATTAGGGAGGTTGGTGGCAAGCACTGTGGTGGCAGGACACAAATCTTTCATCCATTGAAGTTGGGAACTGCTGATTGAGGGCCCAGTGTACAAGTGTATTAGTTCTGGTATAGGCAGTTGGCCTTCAGGCCAGTTATTTAACATTAACAAGGTTTGTGGTCTGCACTCGTGTGTGAGAATAGGCTGTACTCTGCCATTCATAGCTGGGGACATTTGGTTTCAGGTTTATAGTGCCTGCATATCTGAGCTGTATCTTACTGACATTGCTACACCTTGTTTGCTGTAGCAAACACTACATCCAGGCCTCCTGGATCTACCTTTGTTTATATGCTTGTTATGTGTTAGCTTGTTATTTCACTGGTATGCTACTTCCACATAGTACACAGCTTCTCAACACGTCTGTGACTCACTACTGATATCTGCATTGCTTACTGTACGTATTTCCATGTTACACATGACAGCAAGTGACTGCTTGTCATTGTTGCATTTACTTAATTGTGACACATTGCACTTAGGTTACCTGGCACTTGCTCACTGACGCTTTTATATCAGTCAGCAGTTGTAGGTAATATCAGTACACCCTCACTCCCCACTGGACCTTGTTTTCAATTATTACAGAATTCACAATAGTATTCTAGCATGTCCAGAGGTCAGTTGTCAGTTCCCTCCCCAGTCCAGCTGGTGAGTGTGGTACTCCAGAGACAATGTTAGAACAGCTGCATGTACACAGACAACCCCCTCCTCCTAACAACAAATTCAACCTCATGTGAGAGATGCAACCATATACCAAACTGGAGGCTAGGCTCTGTCTACTCAATACCGCCATAACCAGTCAGGTGGCGAAGGAAACCACACTCACTACATTTCCAGTCTCACATAGACCTACCACAACAGCAGAACTAACACATGATCACACATGAACATACTTGTAGGCTCGGACTACAGCTCTGCCTACGCAGCAGAGACCTCCTAAGCAGACATCCAGGCAACCGCTACCATGGAAACGAACATGTGCAACACATATCACACAAAGCCAATGTGCTGAACACTCACAGCCATTAACAGTAAACAACACACCTCATACACCTGTACTAGGTTCCTCTATCATCAGGCACACTAACATCACGTTCACCAGGCTTAACGAGGTGAGGGTCACGGTGTGCAGCCTGTCGGGCACTATGACCTGCCACATAACACAAACACTCAGGTAACCCAAAGGCAAGTACAGGTATGACTCAGTCAATGTCCATGCTGGTGTGAATGGCCTGACACATACCTCCCTGGACTACATGACATGAGACAGTACAGAGCTCTCTGAGCACGTAGCCCAAGACAGTTTGACCCTGACCTTGAGTAGCATCCTACCCTCACCTAGAACGATGCCACAATATCAAGGCACGATGATCCCTTCCAACAATTGACTGACATACTGGTGTCATTCACAGGTGTGCCAATGCCTGCCATCTTGGGGTGGTATGCTTTGCTAGGGACAGCTTACACCTGTCACCCCTGTCCTATTGGAATTTGGCGGAGCCTCTTGCTTCACCCATAGTGCCTGTATTAGGCAAGGCTCATAAGGCAAACCCACATCCATTTGTATCACAAAGGATGAGGAAGTAAGAGTGATGCTACTCAACACCAGAGGTCTAGACCTCAGGATGCACGCACTCAAAACCCTACTTAGCATTCTGGACCTCGATATCTGTGCAGTAACATAAACCTGTTTCAGGTTTCACAGGAGCACACCAGTACTACCAAGTTATAGCTGTTACCATTCTTGTTGGCCCCAACACTTGAACAAGGGAGGGGGAGTATCAGTATTCCATGCGGATTCCCACGCCTCCACATTGGTGGAGAAGTACAACATAGGTGTTAGGCCATTGAGTACAGGAGACGTGGTTGGGGACCTGGGGAAGAAACATGGTAGCAGTCTGTCATTTGTCAACCACATGGCCAACGTGGATTGAAAGACATGTTATATAGCCCAGCTAATCATGAGAGATTCACATGTATGGCAGGGGAGGTCATTGTGCCTCTTTACTCATCCATCATCAGGCCTATAATTGTATACAATGCACCTTTTGGGATGTACCTAACCAGACACCTACAACGACTGGTACAGGACAACAGTACCTCATCAAGAGGATGCAATGGCTCAAACAGATGTCATATGCTGCCCAGGTAAAGGAACTCCAGCTGGACTCAGTGGCATACTGCCTGTTCAGAGGCAATCTGTGCGTGCCATATACAGCCATGTCCTACCCAGCAGTAATGAACATGCTGCACCTCAGGCAATCAGAGTCCCATACAGCCACATGCTCAGGAGACCTGGACCTCAGCACTGACATACATGGACATGCTGGAGGGGCATATTCCTAACCAAGAGGCTCCCTTCACTCTGTAATGAGCTCACACTACAGGTTAGGCAGAGTCCCTCATTGACTCTCTTCCATAGGAATCTGGATGAGTGGATGGAGATCATAGTTGTACCCCAGGTATCACTTCTATGTCACTGTTAGACAGAGGCACAGTATACTAACATCGGACAAGGGCATAGCAGCATAACTTGTAATTGGGTGTCGAAAGACAAACACATTCTACTAGGCTTATCAATGCCCTAGGGCAAATAGCCTAGTATGAACCTATGAACATGTGTGTACTGCTATAGTACTTCTGCCATATGTTGCATGTGTGTGTGTTGTGGGGGATGCACAGGTAATGGCCAGATATTTCTGCACAGGCGACACGTCTGACACACTCTGGGTGTTCATCCCTACATACTGGATGTGTGTTGCTATCCAACCCTGTGATGTGGACACACATTACTCAGCCTGGATATATATATCCGAACAACACCACAAGCACAGTACACTACCTTGCTATGTATGCATGTAATTACACAGTTATTCACTAGTTATGACAGTGATGCTATCCATGCAGCCCATTGGGCCAGTGGAAGCCACAACACACACCGCCGGCCCCTTTGCATATGCTTACCACAGACATTCCACATACTGCATGTACTGTGCACACACATATCTAACCCAGAACAACTGCACACCACTTATTAATCCTGTCCAGTGGACTACAGATACAGGCATATTGTATAACAATAGCAGGTACCCCCCCCATTCTCCTACACATGTGGTATTAGTTATCCCAGATGACTGTAACCTCCCTATCCTCTCACATGTCCAGGTGAGAGCCACACTCAACATTGCAGAACACATAGCATCACTGTTACAAAATGGTATCCCTGGATGTGTGCTATATTCACCCCTGGAGGACATAGCACCACATGACAGACTGATATTAATCCCTGCCCATACTATGGGATATGTACCTGAACAGTGCTATACATACACAGTGGTCCCACACCACTGATGAGTAACCTCTACTGACCCTGGTAACTACTGCATCATATGCACAACTGGCCTTGTGTTCTGAGCTATGGAAGTTTTAAGTATGGGCAACATGTACAGCAATATTACATATGTATATATTTCAGGACTATGTACACACAACCTATCTCATGGACATACCTATAGATAGTGAACTATGATACATTTGGAGGTGTCACAGTAAACACAGTATTAACCTGCTACTTTGCATTACCTGTGTTTGTGGCAGCTGTTGCTGTGTCAGTGTTGCTGCTTGCTGCTTGCTGTTTTCTGCTGCTGCTGCTGGTTTTCCTGCTGTCAGTCTGTTTATTTTCTGATTTCTGATTTCTGTTTCTCTCTCTCTCTCTCTCTCTCTCTCTCTCTCTCTCCTTCTCAGGTTTGTGCAATGATTGTATTGCATGTGTGGAGTGTGGGTACTGAATGCTTTTGTAGGTATCTGCATAGGCCCATGTGATGGCCTCTGCACCAATTGTAAGGCAGCATTGGCTAATTGCATACAGCCAGTTGTGTGGTGATTGCATGTCTCACTGTGATTTCAGGACAGTGCTATAAAATGGTATGTGAGATAGGCGTTGCCCTTTCAGATTGTAAGGGCGTGGACCATGCTGGTATGCTGTTGGAAAATGTTCTGTGAGTGTGAAGGTTAGTACATCTCTCATGCTTCATGCTGTGTTGTGAATTCAGGTTGCTGCATTTCTCCCACCTGTCCCCTGTAGTGAGTGTGTATGCATACTGACACCCACAACTATATTTATTATGTATTGCTATATATACATATGTGTACATATACATACTGTCATATATGTACATTAGCTGACAATATTGGGTACAAGCTAACAATTTTCAGGGCTGTTTCTGTTAACACACACTAGTATGGTAATCCAGTATTTTGGACAGTGAAAGTCTGTCTGCATGCTTAGGGTAGTACACATACTATATTACCTTTATCTTGATTCCTACTATTACATGTTCCACTTATTTAGCACTATATCCCTGTATGAGAGTCATGTCTTGCTGGTAGGTCATACAGACTAGTGTTACAATGGTCTTGTGGTAGGGCTTACTAGTATGCTTGTATTTTGCTTTCAAATTGAGTACAGGGTCTATCAATCAAAGTGCTGGAGGCACCTTCCAGCAGTTAAGGGGTTAGTAGGTCTCACAGGAGTCAGGCTGTGTTGCAGATTCTGGCTGCTGCATTTATCTTCACTGTCTCCTGTAGTGAGTGTGTATGGATACTGACACCTACGAGTATATTTCATATGTATTACTATATATTCATATATATGTATGTGTACATATACATACTTTCTTATGTGTACATTACCTTACATTATTACGTACAAGCAAACAATTCGTAGGGCTGTTTCTGTTAACACTGAACTAGTGTGGGAATCCAGTAATTCAGCCATTAAAGCCCTACCTGAAATGCATTGGGTAGTACACCTCTTATATTGCCTTTATATTGATTCCTACTATTACATGTTATATTTATTTTAGCAGTAGGCTCTTGTATGACAGTCATAGCTTAGTGGTAGGTCATACAGACTAATGTTACCAAGGTCCTGGGTTTGAGACTGGCAGTAGGAATTTATTTTTCTTTCCTAACCTTCAAAATGAGTACAGGACCTGTCAATCAAAGTGCTGAAGCCACCTTTAAGCAGTTAAAAGGGTTAGTGGGTCTCAGAGGGGTCAGGCTGTGTTGCAGATTCTGGCTGCTGCATTTATCTTCACTGTCTCCTGTAGTGAGTGTGTATGGATACTGACACCTACGAGTATATTTCATATGTATTACTATATATTTATATATATGTATGTGTACATATACATACTTTCTTATGTGTACATTACCTTACATTATTACGTACAAGCAAACAATTCATAGGGCTTATATATATGTGTACATATACATACTTTCTTATGTGTACATTACCTTACATTATTACGTACAAGCAAACAATTCGTAGGGCTGTTTCTGTTAACACTGAACTAGTGTGGGAATCCAGTAATTCAGCCATTAAAGCCCTACCTGAAATGCATTGGGTAGTACACCTCCTATATTGCCTTTATATTGATTCCTACTATTACATGTTATATTTATTTTAGCAGTATGTTCTTGTATGTCAGTCATGGCTTAGTGGTAGGTCATACAGACTAATATTACAAAGGTCCTGGGTTCGAGACTGGCAGTGGGAACTTATTTTTCTTTCCAGACTTTCAAAATGAGTACAGGACCTGTCAATCAAAGTGCCATAAAGGCACTTTTAAGCACTTAAAACCAGGTCTGCGCTCGTTTGCGCGGAGCTAACACATGCGCACTGGCAGTTAGCTTGTGGGCGCGGCACGCAAATGGTGTGCGCTGGGATAAACCTTAATTGGCTAGTGACACACATGTTCAGCTAAGCACAGCTAGTTGCAAACAGTTTCAGCCTGTTAAACCGGTGCTTAGCAACGGGCACGCAATTTGCAGCTTTTTAAACACTATTCAGCTACGGGCACTCTGTCTCACAGCAGCTTAGCTATCAGTACATTTCTGACTATTTCTGTTATTGTGTTACTTCAAAATATATGCTCCATTTCATTCCATTTTACAAAAGGGAATACTTTTACATTTGTACAATACTGTCAGGGGGCTTTTTAGTGCTTATTTACAAAAAAAAAAAAAAAGGTTGTTGTGGGGGCTCAAACCCTGCCTGCCTACTCTTAAGCCAGCAACTCTACCACTAAGCTATTACTTCTTGGCTTAATTTGCATATTTAGTTCTTATATCCTTTTCCACTGACTGCTAACTGCGATTGCGCTAGTAGCACACCCACGCACAGTAGCAAACATTTACGGGGTTTAAAAAAATAAAACAGGTTTTAATTTAATTTTATAACATCTCTTCACTTTATACACTGATGGTCTGTCGGGGCATGTGTTGTGTAGTGTGTTTATTCACATTTCCATGGCCTCTCTCGTAGCTGTTTACTTTCAGCCATTCTAGTCTTCCAGGGGCGTGTCCGCTTGCAGGGCTTAGCCTACAGACACGCCCCCTACTCTCTTACACGGACCGTGTAAGAGTTACTAGTGTGATTCAGCATGCCTCATGCACCTCATGCATATGCATGACATGCTGACATCACACCGTTTAACTGCAACCTCCGTGTAAGAGTTATAACTCTTACACGGAGGCTTCGTGAATCTGGCCCATTGTCTTTATCTATAAGGTAGACCAACATTGGTGTTAATGTATTTAGTTAGCAGGGGTGTGGGAGTGCAGGGGATGTAGTCTCCTTGCAACATGATGAAGTGCCTTTTTAATGGCATTATTTTAAGACTGAGATTTTCAGCTAGAGTTTTATATTATGAATTCAGTGATCATGGAATCATTGTAAAGATATCCACATCCGTGTTAGGTACCCTATTTAAGGGCTGTACTCTTCTCTTACTCTTAGTAAGCTAACTAAACGTTAATGGTAAAGTATCTTCCTTAAATTCTAAAATTTCACAGAAGCTGCATAATTAAAAGGATCATTTGTGTAATTAACGTTGCTTTAAAGAAACCAATACCTTTATGATAGAAGTATTTCAAGTAATATTTATATTAAATTTTATGATTCAGAAGATCAGGCAACAAGTGATGCTAATATGACTGCTCGTCATTTTTGGCAACCAAAAACTAGGAAGAATGAATACATTAAATGATGTTAGTAATATTTAGCAAATGTCTTTCATAAATCCTTAAACATGACTAATCAGACTTCAAAAACACCGGGCTATTAATTCTGCAAAAAGAGCAATAAAAAAATTAAGATTGGACAATGCAGACACCTTAAAAAGTGAAATCATACCACTCTAAAACTTCTTACTAGTGCAGTAATCCTGTCAGTAAACTACCGGGCTGAAAGTGCAGTTGTGTAAAATCTTACCATAACAGTAGATGTCCTTCTCTTCACCATTACAGTATTCATAATCTAAGGATAGGTGTCATATGTGACACATATGCACCCCATGCAAGGCATAGGGCATAAAGGTGATGTATGGACAAACACGCTCAGAACTGAAAAAGCCCCAGAAGGAACAGTATGCCTCCAGGGACAAAGAAAAAAATGTGCATCCAGGAGAAAAAGAAGAGCCTCACAGCCAGGAGGGCAAAAAAGACCAGGCTAGATTGAAGGGGGCAGGAGGGAGGGAACGAATACTACAACAGTGAACAGAAGGACATCTACTGTTATGGTATGATTTTACACAACTGTACTATGCCCTTCCATATCACTGTTGCAGAATTCATAACTTAAGGGACAGTACAAAAGCTTAAGAGGAAGCCTGGGAGGAGGACAGCATTGAACAGCCCTCCAGAAACCCATGCAGGATAGCCATGGCAAAGCCAGCTCTGGCCCTGGAGAAAGCATCTGGCTTGTAATGCTTAGTGGAATTATGAATAGAGGACCAAGTAGCAGCATCATGGTTGGAAATGGTATCCAAGCTCCTTGAAAAAGCACCACAGGAGGCAACAGCCCAGGTAAAAATGAGCCTTTACTGATGAGGAAAGCCATTTACCATGAAAAGAATAACAAAAAGAAAGCCTTAGAAATCCAGGAAGACATGGTTTGCTTAGCAACAGCCAAACCCAAAGGCCTGAGATGAAAGGAAACAAAAAGCTGCTCAAATTTGCAAATAACTTTATTTTTGTCCAAATAATATCTGCACTGTCTATTCAAATCCAAAATGTGAACAACCTTCTCACTGACAGACTGCGGAGAAGAAAAAAGGAAGGAAGATGAATAGACTGATTAAGGGACAACTTATTGACCACCTTGGGCACAAAAAAGGGTTAGTATGATGAGCCACCTACCTCTGTGGAATACTAAGAAAGGAAAAACAGCCATGAGGGCCTGAATCTCAGACACTCTCTTTGCTGAAGTGAGAGCCATAACAAGAACAGTCTTCCAAGTACAATGTTGTAAGGAAGCTGAAAAAGCAGGTTCAAAAGGAGCCCCGAGTCAATTTTTCAGGTACAAGATTGAGATTCCAGGAAGGCGGAATAAGTTTCCTGGGGGTCTAATATGAAGGACGCCTTTAAGAAATTGCTTGACCTGAAATCTAGAGACCAGAGGAGGAGTCAGAGGCAGACAAGCAGAGATTCCTGACAGGTGAGCTTTAAATCAAAAATATACTAACCCAACATGGAGCAGATCACACAAATAAGAAAGAACCAGAGGAACCTGCACAGTTAGGGAATCCTGATGGCGAGATGCACCAGAGAGAAAATCTTTTCCATCTCCACATCTATGATTTCCTGGTAGTCAGTTTCCTGGCCTCCTGCAGAACCCGAAGCATATCCTCAAAAAAGAGGTGCCTGAAAGGAATCAAAACCCTATCATCGACAGCATCAGTTGAAGAGTTGACAACTGAGGATGGATAAGAAACCCCTTGTCTTGTGTGAGAAGATCCTCCCGGTGAGGTAACTCTTGATGATTACCCCTGGCCAGGTGAGAAAGAATGGGAACCAATGCTGTCTGGGGGAAAAGGGAGTCACTAGCAAGATTTTGGGATAGTTCTACCTGATCTAGTGCAAGACTCATGGTAGGAGAGGATGGGGAGGGAAAGCATAAAGAAACATCCCCTTCCAAGGAAAGGACAGGGCGTCCACTTTCCAAGTCACAGGACTTGGGACTCTAAAATAGAATAGAAGAAGTTTTCTGTTCAGAGTGGATGCAAAAAGATCTACCTGAGAAATACCCCTCAGATGGACAATATCCAGGAATGCATCTCTGTGAAGCATCCATTCATAAGCTTGTGTGTTGGACCAGCTTAAACAGTCTGCCACTAGACTGTGCTCCAAGGGAATGAAAACTATCTGAAGAGTCACTTGATACTTGACAGTAAGCTCCCAGACCTGAAGAGCTGGTCTGCAAAGCAGATAGGACCTTGTACTCCTTTGCTTGTTGACATACCACATCATGTGGTACTTACTGTCTGTGAAAAGTTTGAGGGGCCTGGCATGAAATCATACCTCTCAATTGTCCAGATTTTTGCCTCATATCCTAACTAACATCCAAACCAGCCAGCTTAATGGTTATGGACATCAGCTGGCTTTAAAGACCCTGCATTTGTATAGCCAAACAATCCACTTACGCTGTGCTGACGGTCATAAAAAGGCCGAAATCTGCATGGCCACAGCTAGTCTTAAAAAGAAAAAGTCAAATGCCATGGACATTCAGAAGCCATATAGCTGAAACACTCAATGTCATTAAAGGGTTGTTTGCATGTATCCCGTGGGCCTCTATTACAGGAAGTTTAAGGTATCACACAGTGAAAACTCTAACTTTGCTAGGTTTTTCTTGTTCTCTAAAACCAATTTAAGGAGATGACATAATAGAATTAAATTTAGAATTTGTGAATATCAATACAAATTTTACTATGCTGACTATTGTGCTATAAATTCATTGAAACTGCATTATAAAATTTGTTATTGTAAATATTGTTTGCATTAAATATGATACCTTGGAGGTTTTCTTCCAGTCCTCTTCTTAGAAAGGGCATATGTTCCCAGTCAGACTTTCCCGGTAAACAAATCCCAATAAATACATTTCAGATGTAGTTGCATCTGTATTAGAAGCCAGATATTCATGAATTAATTCTATTCCATCAAAGTTAGGGATAACCGTAAAAATAAATTTTACATCCATAGTAACCAAGTAAAATACATTACACTGATTATTAACAAACCATTTATATAAATTCAAAAAATGTTCACCATCTTTCAATAGCACAGGATTTGCTGAAACATACTTTTTGAACATTACTTCCAGAAATATTGAAATGGGTTTTGTGCCCCAACCACTTCCAGAAACAATTTGTTGAAGTGGCGATCATTCTTTATTCTTATGCATTTTAGGAAGCCTATATATCTCTGGTATAACAGGTTATGCAACATAAAGATATTCAAACAGTTCATCAGATAAAAGCCCACTTGTGTGTAAATCATAAATACTATATTAACTGATTAATATCAAATCAGTGAATAACTTTAAAAAACAGATTTATCATTTAACATGTTCATAGTTCAGTACTAGGCTAACTGCCCTTGTGGGCCATTTTAAGCCTAGCCAGTTATCCCAAGTGAGAATCAAACCTTGCACCTTGTGTCTGTAAGGTGAACACCTTAACCCCCCCATTGTCATTCATTAATCAAATATAATCCATCCTATTAACTATTACAACCCCTCCTACTTTATCTGCTTGCTTTATAACAATATCAGGATTCTCTTATAAGTTCAGCAGTGCTGTCATTTCTTCTTGTATTGAACTGTAAAACTTCTTTCTGGTCAAGCAGTATGATGAACAGGAGACAGTCCAGGTGCAGTTAACCATTGACAAGACCCCTATTCAAATCATAGCTAGCTACCAGCCAACAAATCTGACTCAATATGCCCAATCCACCTATTTGGACCTGTTCGAGTCTATGAAGATTCAACCCTTTACCCTAAACCTGGGTGACTTTAACTTCCCAAACATAGATTGGAAGAACTACTCATGCCAGAACACAAATGCCCAGAGATTCCTTGATTTTGTCAATGCAAATGCCTTGGAACAGCTAGTTGATACCCCCACAAGATGTGATAATGTCTTGGACTTGGTATTAACCAACATGAGTAACCACTGCAGCATCCCTATATTATCATTCTCCCTGGTAAGATCCGACCACAAAGCGGTCACTTTCAAAGTCACCATCTCCCCCAACCCCTCCCCTCAGTTAGGATTAGACATGAAACATCTCCAAAGCTGATTAAAGCCTCCTGAGGGATGGTATAAACACCTTCACAGCCCCCTCCCCCTCTGTAGGAACTGACACCAATATCCAAAACTACACAAAGCACTACATGACCATTTGTATAGCTGCATAGAATCAGGAATACCCAACAGGACCAAATCATCCTCCGCAAGGAAGAGTAAACCTGTCTGGTGGACATCTGCAATAAATAAACTCTATAACAAAAGGATAAAATTGCTGTCCAAGACCAAGAAGAAGCAGGTGCCCAATTGGAAGCAATGTCTCCTTAGCCTGAACAAGCAAATATGAGCACTAGTGAAATCCTCCAAAGCAAACTTTGAGTCCAAATTGGCCACATCTATTAGAGACAATCATAAGGCCTTCTTCACATATGTCCGCAACCTCAAAGGAAATACCCAGATCTGCTCAGAACTGGTGGTCAAGGACACCACATATACAAATGCCATAGATATTGCAAACTTCCTGGCTGACAGATTAATTGAAAACTCCACCTCTCTGTCCCCGCATCAGTAAATCAGGACATCCTCAGTACCTGCCACCTTCCCCTTATATCTAGGGAACAGGTCATCACTGCTCTCTCAAAGGCAAAAAATACAGCCTCCATGGGACCCAATAACACCCCAGGTGGCATCCTATATGAACTCGGGCAGGAACTTGCAGTACCATTAGGCACTCTGTTCAACCTGAGTACTGGCTTCATACTAGCTGAGTGGAGGACAGTCACTGTTATCCCTTTACACAAATTTGGAGCATCCACCGATCTGTGATATGTGATATTATAGACCCTTCAGCCTAACTAGCCTGATCTGCAAGGCCAGGGAACTGATTATCATGGACCTCATTAACAAAGACATTGGCAACCTCCAACCACTTGATCCCACACAGTTTGGCTTCATCAATGGGAGGTCATGTCTGCAAAATTTCTTTGAGACAGTCACCAAAGCCATGGATGAGGGGAAGATGGTGCACATTACCTACCTTGACCTGGTCAAAGCCTTTGACATTATTCCCCACTTGGGCATAATAGATAAACTCTCTCAACTAGGCATCTATCCATATGTTAACGGATGGATAGCAAACTGGCTCACTGTTAGAGCCCAAGTGGTCAAAATAGGGGAAGCCACCTCAAGCAGAAGAACCGTAACAAGCGGCATACCTCAGGGTTCGGTCTTGGGGCCTCTGTTATTTGGCATATATTTTTCTGAGGTGCAGGCCAAAACCAGTGAGCTATGGCTGACCAAGTTTGCAGATGACTGCAAGCTGGGTGCTGTCATCAATTCCCCTAGTGATGTGGACATCCTCCAAGAGAGTCTCACCCTGATAAATGAGTGGTGCCAGAAACATGGCCTCAAGCTGAATACCAAAAAATGCATCATCATCCCCTTTAGGGAGAGTGATGTCCCCACAAATTACTACATTAATAACAACGTCCTAAGCACGCAATCAGTCATGAGGGATTTGGGCACCCAGGTTGATAGCAACTTGACTTTTGACCACCATGTTGCTTCTGTTGTACAGAAAGCCTTTTACTTGGCCCACCTCATAAGTAAGGGTGTCTCATCCAGAGACAAGGAGGTCATAACATCCCTGTATTTGTCCCTTATAAGGCCCATTATTGAGTACAACGCCCCTTTTGGCAAGTATCTTGTGAAGCACATGCAGCAGCTGGAGAGACCACAGAGGTTCCTCACCAGGAGAATCCAGGGCCTCAAACATCTACCATACACAGATAGGGTAAAAGCCCTATCCCTCTACTCAGTTTCATCTGGGTCTATGACATCAACAAGACTTGTTGGCGGGACATATTTGTGTCCCAGAGACTCCCCCATCTATGGAATAGACTCCCTCTCCACATCAAGCAGAGTACCCTTTTACCCCTTTTTAGGCACAACCTGGATAACTAGATGGGAATCAGAAAATATACCCCTGGGATTCCACCCATGTCCCTGCTGGACAGGGGCATTGGGTGCTGATTCGTCTAAACATGGGCTAAACTCTTGGCTAGGCTTATAAGGGCCTCAGGGCCAATAGCCTAGATCTTGTGAAGGATGTTTGTATGCCTGGTAGGAGAATAGATCAACTGTTCTAGGATGTTGGTATTAACAAAGTTTAGGAATTGCTGAGCTTGTGAATTAGAAGTGGTGTAGGATTCCCAGTCTAGTCCTACAACCTTATAGTTCTTAAGATGGCTATTACCTGTTGTTGTTGTTTTTGTTTGTCTTTCGGCTTTTTCCCGGTAAGGAGTCGCCACAGCGGAACTCCGGTCCGCTAATTATTGGCAGTAGATTTTTACAAACGCCGAGGTGCCAGCTCGATGCTCAACCTTCAACGAAGGCATGCTCATTTACACACGCATGTCTTTCGAACACTACCCAACCACGGGGAGGACATGCAGAGTCTACACAGAAGCACTCCCAAGCCCAGCAGAGAATCAAACGGGAGAACCTCTTGCTGTGAGGTAACAACGCTACCGCCATACTACCGCGGCATTAATGTTCAGTAAGTAAAAGAGAATGGTAAAGTTATAGTGAGAGTTAAGGCTTTGTACCTTACTTAAGAGAACAGCATACTAACCTGAAGTGAAGAGGGTGAGTTGTTTTCGTCATACATGGGACTATTGTAATGATGTGGATGTCTGCAATAGGACATTTGTCTGACATCACTTTCCCTGAATCAGGAAAATGCCATTGAAACTAGGGTATGAAGACTGTTGGAGGAGTTTTTTTTTCACCTTACCTTGGGAGGCTGTGACCCCAGATTTAATTATAGTAAGTAGCAGGAAAGAAATGGTTATGGACTCCTACGAAGGGGTGAGGCTACAGCACCCCAACAGAAAAACAGCATTTTGAATAGGCATTTAGACAAACTGTGACTACAGATTGAGTTTAGAAAAGTAGATATTGGTCTGATGTCCTAGACTAGTGGATGTTTCATCAAAGAGATGAGATTGATATATATGTATGTATGTATGTATAAATGTAGTAATTTATTTAGGTTGCTGAGACAGAGGCTCCTTTTCAGCTACAGACACAGAAAAAAGGAGGAAATGAAACATAAAGGAACACAACACAAAGTGGTTAAATAATGTCAACCTACATAGTCAATGAAGCATGTGTAGAATTATGTAATTTTCATTTTTTGTCTTTCTTACTTGAAAGAAAAATGTTGGGATTTTACCATATTGATGACACTTTAGCCCTAAATATTCATCGGGTCTATATTAAAATAGCGAAACCTCACTTACACGAATACCTAAATGCCGACACATAAATAGCGAACCGTGAAAACACCGAACGTCCTGAAGCGAGAAATTCGAAATATCGAATTGTCATAGTTGGCCCTTATCCGGTATAGCTCCCTAACGTAAATGTGCAATAGTTACGGACCTTAGGGTTAAGGTGCGGGTTAAGGTAAGTCCATACATAGTAATGCATGCAACCTTTACTTTAGGGTTAGAAGTAGGGTTATGTTAAGTGTATGTGTAGTAATATAGTTGTGTAGCTGAATGTATACGTGAAGTATACTTTTCCCATAGTTGGGTGTTGTTTGTTTATAGTTAGATAAATTTGTGTGTAGTGAATGTTTGATTAGGATATGGGATATATGGGTGAAGTGTAGATATGGGGGAAGTGTGGATTATTTATTTTGTTTGGTTAGGTAGTACCTAGCAGGCGGTGGGGTTGGCCAACTATGGCAATTCGATATTTCGAATTTCTCACTTCAGGACGTTCGGTGTTTTTGCGGTTCGCTATTTATGTGTCGGCATTTAGGTATTCACGTAAGTGAGGTTTCGGTATTTTGCTATAAACCCACATTCACCAGCTTTAGTGATTTATCACTATTCTTATCTTCATGTTTTATTGTTGTAATCCCTCCTTCTTTGGTTTCTCCATAATTGTTTCATGATCTGCAATCATTTATACCCTTTTTTCTGTTATTTTTCATTTTGTGATGCTTTACCTTCTTGTAATTTTCTGTGGAATACCCTCTGAGCTTTGACGTCATGTTATGCATTCTACTAAAGCTGTCAGTTCAGTGCACAGAAGCAATTCTGAGGACTGGGGTGTTTTTTCTAGTGAAAATAATGATGCCCAAATTATTTGTTTAACTTCTGATGCTGAAATACTAAATCGTTGCAAGGATTACATTTATTTGAGTTCAGCAGGAAGTTCAGACGACAGCAATGTTGATGTGACTCCATCCCATGCTGAAATATTGCTCTAAAATGACTACTTGGCCAGTGATCTTGTATCTTACTCCTGTACTATTATATCTGCTTGGCAACATAAACTGCACCATGCTCTTCACAACTTTACATTGTTATTAAAATTCATTTTACCACTGTCCTGTTATAAAATACTATGGGTCTTAACTTTGTTAGTATGAACACACAGTGTGATCTACCTTTGAATGATTTTTACATCATTATATTACCTGTATTATGACTCAGTTTGTATACTGAGCATTCATATGCATCTTGTCTATGATTTTGTTTTCTCACTATTGTATGTTCAAACAGTCACCGTTTTATTCTCATTACAGTATGCTCAAATGATTCATCACACTCTGACAACACTGAGAAATCTGGACAAAGCCTACAATAATTGGGGGGACAAAAGCCTAAATATAGGGAGAGATTTTAAATATTGCTCTTAGAAACTTAGAAAGTAGCTAGAATAACAGGTTTCCTGCTAGCCCACATTTTCTGAAGAATATAAAGTCTGAAACTCAAATATATGACATTATTTAGTTACTTCAGTTCTCAGTGATTTCCCACAAAACCACTCATTTTAAAAGGAACAGACCAAAAATATGAGGCAGAACTCTGGACTTTCTGTGAAAATCTGGACAGTTGAGAGGTATGAACAGTCACTATGTACATATATTACTTTCTATGTGTATATTCAAGGGCGCCCGCAGGCAGGTGCAAGGGGGTGCACTTGCACCCCCCTGGAATCGGCTGACTAGATCATTTCCAAAAAAGTTTTTTTTTTTTTTTATATGTGCTTTCTTCTTTAAGAAGATAGTGCGTTCTTCTTTAAGAAGTCTGTGCTAACAGCACAGTCGCGGGCGGGCGTGCTGACATCATCGCTGTCACTCATGCGATGATTTAGAGGTTTGAGAGCGGGAACTTAGACGGATTATTCGAGCGGGAATGGAAGATGGGACCCGAAACGGAATACTTTCAGGTAGAGCGTGACGCGGGGGTGCCTACGGTCTTCTTCTCTGCAAAAAAAGTCAAACTTTATCTAATTTTCCGCAGGTGTGTGTGTGTGTGGGGGGGGGGGGGTGTTACAAAACATTTCGGACTTTCTCCAAATGGTCGGAAGGTGTGCGAATGGGGAATTTGCCTCCGACGGTATCTGTGCGAGAAAAGGAATTTCGATTAAAAGCAAATGGATCCATCCTATACGCATCTCTCTCCGTTTATCTGTGTGCATTTCCAAAATCAGTGAATTAGCATGGGTCACTGGCACAATACAAACTGCAATAGTACTATATACAAAGTGCATGATTTCCACACCAGGATTTGATATTAGATCTACAGAATGACAAGGTAAAGTAAATGTATAACCCTGCAATTTATCTAACTCCCTCCGGGCAAAATATTGTGGGTTGAATATCAACAACAGTACACGTTAATACTAGTCATTTGGAATCTAATAATGTACTATTTTGTAGGTCAGTAAAGGGGTTAGGAATCAACATACAGCTGGAAATCAGGGACAGTTGAAAGCAATACAAGAAGAGCACAATTACAAATGTTAGACATAAAAAAGTATAGAGTGCACCATGAGCTGTAGAAATCTCCAAAAATTCCTTAGTAAAATGAAGAAGCACAAATTTATAAAATAAATCCACTTTATTAAAAGTGAAGACTGCAGAAACTAGTGTGAGCGCTTTCGCGTTGGCTCGCAACGCTTCATCAGACATAAAAAAAAGTACTGCAGAATCAATCTTTAAATATGTTACAATCACATGACATCACATTAACTTAAAAGGGCAATAGAAATAAATATAAATGTTTATACATAGATTTCATATCATTGGGTGTTATAAAAGACAAAAAACAACATAGTAACAATGATTTAGCAGAGTTATGAGAATCAAATGAACTACTTGTATAAAAATTCCATGTTAATGTTTAAGTGACCTGGCTGCTAAAGAAGGCTTGATACTAAGCCTATCATTAAGCCCAAATCTATGCGCTTGGAGTTTCAAGATCCATTTATTTTCCCTTTCCTCTACCTTATTCTGTAAATTACCTAGCCTTGCATTTGTGTGGACTAGTTCTAAAACTAGGAATTTGAAAATGTGTGTATTTCCAAGCTCGGTTGTGTGTTTGGCCAGAGCATTAAGTGTATTGTTTTTGTTAATGGCATAAGTGTGTTCCCTTATGCTCCATAAGGATCTTGTGGTCATACCTACATAAAATTTATGACAAAATTGACACTCAGCCAAGTAAACTAAGTTAGTGGATTTACAAGTGGCATAATGTTTGAAAGTATAGGTTCTCTGTGTAATGGGATGTGTATATGTATGAGTGTGAAGGCAAGAAATGTGTCTGCATTGGTTGCAGGATTGGCAAGCAAAAGTTCCCTTCTTATGAGTGTTGCTTGACTGAGAGTTATGAGGTCTATCGTAACACAAAAGTCGATTGAGAGACAGCATGTTTCTATAGGCTATCCTAGGTCGAGTATCTACAAGAGATCTGATGTTGTCATCTATCAATAAAAGGTGCCAATGTTGATTGATAATTCTTTGGATATGGTTATTCCTATTTGTAAAAGGTATAATAATTCTGTTCTGAGAGTTTTTGACCGAAGTCTGGTGACTAGTGGGGATGGCAGGTCTGGTAATAAGTGGAGCACCCTCATTGGATCTTCTGGAATCACCTTCAAGGATAACCTGATTGACTAGCTTCTTGTTGTATCCTCTGGAAATAAAGTTGTTAGCTAAACTGGTTTTGTGTTTGTGATAAGATGTTTCTATAGATGTTAACCTAGAAACCCTAGTGGTTTGATTCCTAACTATGTTTCCTTAATAATTTACGACAGAACAATAACATTACTATCAGACAAGCTGATAAAGGGGGAGCTGTCATCATAATGGATAGCTCCAAATATGATGACAAAATGCACCTTATGCTCACAGATAGTGAAACATATTTACCCATACCTGGCTATAGATTGAACACCTTGATTAGAGACGTGCAAGCCATGCTTTATGACTTCTTGTTATCTGGTGTCATTGACAATGAGCTATATACTTATTTTGAGGATACAACAAGAAGCTAGTCAATCAGGTTATCCTTGAAGGTGATTCCAGAAGATCCAATGAGGGTGCTCCACTTATTACCAGACCTGCCATCCCCACTAGTCACCAGACTTCGGTCAAAACCTCTCAGAACAGAATTATTATACCTTTTACAAATAGGAATAACCATATCCAAAGAATTATCAATCAACATTGGCACCTTTTATTGATAGATGACAACATCAGATCTCTTGTAGATACTCGACCTAGGATAGCCTATAGAAACATGCTGTCTCTCAATCGACTTTTGTGTTACGATAGACCTCATAACTCTCAGTCAAGCAACACTCATAAGAAGGGAACTTTTGCTTGCCAATCCTGCAACCAATGCAGACACATTTCTTGCCTTCACACTCATACATATACACATCCCATTACACAGAGAACCTATACTTTCAAACATTATGCCACTTGTAAATCCACTAACTTAGTTTACTTGGCTGAGTGTCAATTTTGTCATAAATTTTATGTAGGTATGACCACAAGATCCTTGCGTGAGCGCATAAGGGAACACACTTATGCCATTAACAAAAACAATACACTTAATGCTCTAGCCAAACACACAACCGAGCTTGGAAATACACACATTTTCAAATTCCTAGTTTTAGAACTAGTCCACACAAATGCAAGGCTAGGTAATTTACAGAATAAGGTAGAGGAAAGGGAAAATAAATGGATCTTGAAACTCCAAGCGCATAGATTTGGGCTTAATGATAGGCTTAGTATCAAGCCTTCTTTAGCAGCCAGGTCACTTAAACATTAACATGGAATTTTTATACAAGTAGTTCATTTGATTCTCATAACTCTGCTAAATCATTGTTACTATGTTGTTTTTTGTCTTTTATAACACCCAATGATATGAAATCTATGTATAAACATTTATATTTATTTCTATTGCCCTTTTAAGTTAATGTGATGTCATGTGATTGTAACATATTTAAAGATTGATTCTGCAGTACTTTTTTTTATGTCTGATGAAGCGTTGCGAGCCAACGCGAAAGCGCTCACACTAGTTTCTGCAGTCTTCACTTTTAATAAAGTGGATTTATTTTATAAATTTGTGCTTCTTCATTTTACTAAGGAATTTTTGGAGATTTCTACAGCTCATGGTGCACTCTATACTTTTTCATGTCTAACTGTGCCTTCTAAGGAGAGTGCTTTACCTGGTAGTTTGAGTTCTTCGTTTACAATTACAAACGTGTTAACCTGGGTACTGGATTTGGTACACTTAGTTGCAGAACAGGAATAATAACACAGGCACTGCTGGCTTTACTCCTGACTTCCAGGCGTCATCTGACGCTTTGTTGTGTACTCACTCTTGACAAAATGTTTGCTTCCTGATGCTTAAAAATTAAGATAATTTTCGCTTTCGATGGGAGGTCGATACGTAGCACCAGTTTTAATATTTATTTTTCAGAATGAGTAGAAGGCACTGGGCACAGGAGCATGACATTACATTACAGTCATGTACTACAGCTGCATCAATTAATCGATTAGCTGAGTTACAACCCCACACGCGTGTTCAGGCTCAGTGTTGTCGAGTTACCTAATGCCTAAAACACAACAACACGCAATTAGCTAAGCTTTACCGTATCAATGCAAACAAAGCCACAGCCCCATAAAACATTTAGCACTGTTTAAAGGTGTTTGCCAAGATGGCATTTCAAGCCTTAATGTCCTGACTGAAGATCTGGTTTCTAAGTGAACAATATCTGACGGGAATATTAATATATTTTGCTGGGTAATACAAGTATTTAGTCTTTATTTGTTATTGTAGAGAGAGGTGTGTGTAAAATGCCCCAGGTGTACATGGTGGTGAGTAGAGAATAAGGCTTGAGCCCTGTACCTTGGGCCCAAGGGGCAAGAGCCTGAATTCCCTACCCACCACCATTTGTAAAAATGTTGCAGGATTTTCCCTCATGCTTTTTCTGTTCCTCATAAAATCTGTGGTTTCTGCATTTGTGTCCTTGTTGCCTGACAGCTAAATGTTATCTGGTTTTATTCTTGGCTGTCTGGAGTGTTTCTCCCTGGGCCTCTGCTAAAAAATTAGCTTTTTTTTTTTTTTTCAAAGTCAGACTTTCCTGGTTAATAAATGTTAAAAAATGGACACATTTCAATATCGGACTTCATATTATTCAGAAAGTGTATGGTAACAAAAGCAAGCTTTTATTCTAGCAATTTTCTAAGTGTACAAGATGGATATTTGAAATGTATCCCTGTGTTTGGGACTGTATTCCCCCCATTATTGGCTTCATCCAGGTTTTGTGCTAGGGTTGAGAGTTATGGTAAGAATTGAATTCACTGAATATGTTTGGGGGCTGTATTAACCCAGTATTGGCTTTGTTCAGGTATTTATTGGCTTCATCCAGGTTTTTTGCTAATGTTGAGAGCTATGGTAAGAACTGATTTCACTGAAAATGTTTGGGGGCTATATTCTCTCATTACTGGCTTTGTCCGGGTGTTATTTGCTAAGAGGTTGAGAGCTATGGTGAGAACTGAATTCACTGAATGTTTGGTGGTTGTAGTCACCCATTATTGGCTTTGTTCAGGTCTTTTGTGCTAAGAGGTTGACAGCTGTGCTATGGTGAGAACTGAATTCACTAAATGGTTAAGTTTCAGTCTTCCTCTTTCACAAAACAGCTGATTTGGCGTAGTGGTATGTTACTTTGACTGTTTTGCACGGGGTCCCCTGGGTTCAAGACGTGGCAGTGAAATGTATGGTGGTAACGCAGCATTTTATTCTAGCAACTTTCAAACATTATACAAGCAATGTTTAAAATGTGCCCCTGGTTTTTGGCCTTTTGCCCCCCCCCCCAATAAATTTCGGCTTTTTCCAGATTTCTTGTGCTGCAAAGTTCAGAGATACAGCTGAGTGTCTAGTACATTTTACAAGGAGCTGAGTGCTGCAGGGGAGCAAAAGTTTAGTGCTGCTTATGTTTAGTCTGCTTGCATTGTTAATAACACAACAGATAGTGTACTTGCTTTAGATGCTGAAGGCTGTGGGTTCTACTCCCACAGTAGGTAAATCCATTGCTGATGCTGTATTGTGTTGTAAAGGGGGTGGATGCTGCAGTCCTTTTGGCAAAGATACCTAGTAACTATGAACCTGTTAACAGTTTGCTATCCATTCTCTATTGCGGTATTACTAGCTTTTCATTTTTTTACTGCATGCAACAAAGGCAATTTATTCTTCAAGGGTAACAGGCACTTTATTTGTAGATTAAACAATGACATATAAAGTGTTTGCTAGCAGCAACCTCTATTAGTTACAAATTTCTTCAATGTGGATTTTACTACAGAGATTGTGTATATTTTTTACTGCTACTGGTGGACTTGAGTAGACTTTTTATGATGGAAATGTTCTGAATTGGGCAATTTTGTCATTGGTGGATGCTTTTTGTTTCTTTGTTTACTGGAAAAATTTTCAAAACAATAAATTTAAAATGCCCTTTAACAACTGTACTGTACTGTATTGTACAAGGAATATAATGTAATACAGTCAGGAAGGTGTATCAAAGAGCATGTGTATGTTATGTTCGAGGGGCCTATGATTTTGAAGACAGCCCAGAGTTAATATTTGCAATTGGCAAAATGTATTTTCTCTGAAAGTGGGTTTCAGTGCTGTTTCAATGCATGTGAGTTTTAAGGGCAGAGAAGTTTTAATGTTAGTCTATTTTCATTGAGACTGCATTGCTTTAACAGATATGTATTAGGGTTTGTGCTGTAAAATGCAAAATAAAACTTTCAAATGAAATCCTAAATCATTGCAGAAGTAAAGCAATATGCACATTAGTGTTTATGGTAAATGGGGCAAAATAACCAAGGAATGGGACATTGGAATGGCTGCAGGGGGGGGAGGCTCCATTTGACCATGATTTTGTGAGGGGGGGGGGTATCAAACTCAGACAGCCCCGGTTGAACTATACCTCTCAGTTGTCCATATCTTTGCAGAATTAATAGATATTTGCTGCTTATTTTTGGTTTGTTCCTCATAAAATTTGTGGTTTTCTAGCAAATCATTTAGGAATGAAGCCATTAAATGACAGACACTGAGTTACAGATGTCATAACCTTCAGAAAAATGCATGCTAATGCAAGACTGTCTAAGTTTATACAAGAGCAATTTTTAGTAGTGTTTGTATGTTCCCCAATATATTTGGCCTTGTTCAGATTTCCTGCATTAAGAGGTTGAGAGGTACGTGCAAATCACTTTGTAGATTAGGAATATCCAAACATCTCAATTGTCCCCAATTCTGGCTCAAAATGTTGCTCTCCCTAATAATCCCTCCTCCAAAATGGCAATTTTGGAAGAAAATGTGGAGGGTTTACAATTATAACTGTAATGATCAGTTATAGATTACCTTTATTTCAGAAATGCATGTGGATGCTCTTATTTTGTTAGCTGCTTCAAGTTAACTGTTAATATCAAAAGGTGTCCCTTTTTGACAGGTATTTTGCATCACATTTTGGTCTGTTTTTCATAAAATTGTGGTTTCTGGCAAATTAGTGGCAAGTCATTAAAGATTGAAGTTAGAAAATAATGGCAGACATTTGAGTTTCAGATTTTATACCCTTCAGAAAATTTGTACTAATGCAAGATCTACCTGTTCTATTAAGTTAATAAGAGCAATATTTAAAAATTGGCCTTATTTTTGGGCCTGTGTCCCACTTCTAGTTCTATGTATGGCTTTGTCCAGATTTCTTGCTCTGAAGTTGAGAGGTAGGAGTGTCAGCCATCACTGTCAGCCAGGGACATTTCAAATTATGACATACTTATTGCACCCCAGCCCCCATTGTAGTGGCTCGGGATGTGTCCAAGGAAGGCAAGAAGCAGTTATGCAGTAAGTGTGCAGAGTATTCCCCATCCAAGGTAGATCACAAATCGACCGTGGCTTTTCATCTGTCCTTGATTTTGCAAAATGTTCTGGTTTTCTATCAGATTTTTATACTGTTGATTTATGCTTCTTATTATTCAGGAACTGCATGCTATCACAGTGTCCTGTTGCTCTGTTTAAGTAGCCATGGTTTAACGAACATCAGGTAAGCTTGTTGGAGATTGTAAGATGCAAGTAAGCTTTAGTAAGCTTGTCGGACATTGTAAGATGCAAGTAAGCTTTAGTAAGCATATTGTTAAAGAATTGCCAGCATTGAAAGCCTTTTCGTTGTTGCCATGCAGAGAATATTTACATAGCTAGATAATGTATACGCCTTGGGTATTGAAATGCATATGACAGTATTTGTAATAAAAGGACAGGATTACAGTGTTTTCAGAAGCTCATTACATTTTATTGGAGACCAGTGTCTTATAGCAGTGTCTGTGTGTTAGTACACTTGTAGTTGGGTGGCTTTAATGGTATATGGTAAATAAGCATTGCTACCTTACTTAAAAGCCAAGCCCTGCAACAACTAGCTCCACACTGAAGTCAAAACACAATAGCTCTGGTGGGTAAATGTACTCTGTAGTAATCAAAAAAAGACAAATGTTTGAAATAACTACAGCTTATGTGCAAACACAATAGGTAGTGATGAAACAATGCTCTGCTAAAAATGCTTTAATGCTCCACATTGCTGAGCTGCAATCACTAGCTACCAGGATTTCACCCACTTCAGATCAAGCACGGTGCCGTTCAGTGCAACCTTCCCAGAACTAATTCAAGTCTGACCAGAATTATTTGGTGTGTGTGTATAAGAGGGAGGTAGCATACCCCTCAGCTGTCCAGATTTTTGCCCCATATTCCTCTTAAAAAGGATTGAAGTTGCTAAATAATGAGACATTTCAGTTTTAGATGTCATGTCATTTAGAAAAATGCATACTAACACAAATCCTGTTACTCTTGCAATTTTCTAAGTTTGAGAGCCATATTTATAATCTGTCCCTATTTATTTTAGGCTTTGTCAAGATTTCTTGCACTAAGGGTGAGGCCTTGAGGGGTGTGGTATCTTTGTAAGAGAGAGAGAAAGTGAAATGCCCAAGTTAGAGTTAGCAGGTGGAATTTTCAAGTGCATTTTCAAGGAACTGTGAGTTTTAAGGGAAGCCAAGTTCACTGCTGCTCATGCCAAGTCTATTTACAATGTGCAACCATTTTGTTTGCAAATGGTATCTCTATTGTGGTATAAAGTTTTAAAGCTATGTTAGTAGCACCACAAGTAGAATACTTGCATCTTAATGTAAAGGTTTGAGGTTCTATTCCTACAGCATATACATTTGTATGCTGATGTCCTCCTTTGGATGAGATGCCTAATAACTATGAACCTGTTTTTCAGCTTGTCATCCATTTTCTATTGCAATATACCAGCTTACCATTTTTTTAATTTAACATAGGCAATTTATTCTTTGATGGCAGCAGGCACTGAATCTGTAGATGAAACACTGAAATATACAGTATTCTAGCAACAACATCTTCATTAGTTTCAGATATCTTTAATGTGGAATTATTCAGATTACTTTTACTTCAGCAGCGACACTCAAACAAGTGTTGCTGTATAATACAAGGGATATAATTCAATTATATATTATAATTAATACAATCAGGTAAATCAAATAACTTTTGCATGGCCCTAACGGTGTGCAAGGAGCCTATTGCTTAAACAGTTCAAAGGTAAATAACCTGCCACTGGCCAGATGCATTTTCTTTGAATGTGGGTTTCAATGCCGTTTCATTGAATGTGAGTTTCAAAAGTAGAGAAGCTTTAATGCCAAGTCTGTTTTCATTGTAAGACTATTGCTTTGTTTAGGTTTAGTAAATGTCTCAGTGTTTGGGCTATAATGTTTGAAATAAAAGTTGTAAATTAAATCCAACTGCCTGTAATCATTGTAGAACTAAAGCATAACACAGTATGCACACAGATTTGAACAGTGTCTACAGTAAATGGGGAGAAATAGCCAAGTAATGGGACACTGGAATGGTTGTGTGGGTGGGGCTTGGGGTGGGTGGACTTGGGCGGGGCTGTGTTGGCAGGGGGCGGGGTGAGCTATGTGGGTGGGGCTCTGGGTTTGCACCTCCCTGCAAAAAATCCTGCGGGCTCCCTTGGTCCAGGATATATGATATAACTGTTGAAATATCACAGCACAAACAATTCCACAAGAAGTTCAGGCTCCAAACCTTTTTTAATAGTCCAGGATATATGAAAAAAAGCTGTTAAAATTCCACAAAAAGTTAAGCGCTTTCACTTAGGTCTATCCCAAGCTTCATCAGAACATGGAATAAAATCAATCAGCCACTTTTAAACAAATTCAAAAATTGTCAGCCAACAGTAACATCTCATGCATAATTAATTAAATAAATTAATTCCCCATGCATTATTTAAAGCCACAGTAAAATATATGCTGTAGTAAACCCTTGTGTTAAAACAGTAGCAACCAAAATGAATACACATATTCTAGCTGAAATAATAAAACACATGCTGTCACGAATCCTTGTTGTAAAACAATAACAAACAAAATATACTCTTTCCTTTTCTAAAGTTTAGCTGCCTTAATTTAAGGACACTGTTAATACTAACATGATCATTCAGTCCCGTTTTTTTAGTTGAATCCAGTCTAAGCTGCCAGTATAGTTCTTTGTATTCTAAAAGGGCTTCCCACAGTCCACCCCTTATATCTGGTTTCACTTGTTCAAGTACAGAGAAATTGAAAATACAATTCTTAGTCTTTCTTGTGTCTAAATAAGGCATTTGTATCTTTTTTTCTGGGAGAGCTCATGCAAGTGTTCATATATTCTTCTTTTCAATGGTCTCTCTGTCTTGCCTATATAAAAGCTAAGGCATATCTGACAGACGCTGACATACACAACCCCTTTGCTGTTGCAAATAAAATGCTCCTTAAATTTCATTTTAAACTTTCTGGATGGGATACTAATACTTTCCTGCTCTAGAATGTTACTACATTGTTGACAAAAAAACACTTATATGTTCCCCCTTTCTGTGGGAGTCTAACTGTACTTTTATCACTACCATGGTTTTCCAGCATTTCCTTTAAATTCATATCTCTCTTTTTAATAAATGTCGGTACTGATGGAATAATTTTGCTGGTTTCGCTATTTATAACCAAAAGTTTCCAGTACTTCCTAATGCTCTCCTCAATTTCACTGGAATAAAATTTGTGTGGGTATAAATGCCATTTCATAATTCAGCCCTTTATTTTCCATATTATGATTACTTTGTGGTAACGTTTTCCCCAAAATTGGGTCGTATTTTCCTTTCCTTCCTTGGTTCACTTCTTTCATCAATTGATTAATCAGATTCTCTGGGTACCCTCTCTCTGAGAAGAACCCCTTCATCACCTTCATTTCCTCCAAGAAAACACGATCCTCACTGCACATCCTTGACGCCCTAATTAATTGCCCCTTAATAATACCCTTCTTTTGATTATAGGGGTGCTCACTCTCAAAATGTAAATAGGAGTTCGAGTGCGTTGGTTTTTGAAAAATATTGGAATGGAATTTCTTCTCTTCCCTAACCTTATATATGGTCACATCTAAATAATTAATGAATTCTTGTGAAGTACGCCAAGTACATTTCAAAAAGGAAGTTGTAGCCCCAATGCATTCCAAAAATTGATTTAACTGGGTTTCTGTCCCCTTCCAGAAAAGACAAATATTGTCTAAAAATCTGATGTATAAGGAAATATAATTGTTAAAAGGGGTTTCAAAAATGAACTTCCTCTCCCAATAATATAAAACCAGGTTTGCATACAGAGGGGCACATGGGGCCCCCATAGCAACACCTTTCTCTTGTTTACAATATTCCCCTGCAAGACACATGAAATTATTTTTCAATATTAATTCTATATTCAGTTAACAAATTATAATTAGTCAGCAAATTAGACCCCACAAGAAAGGGGGAACATATAAGTGTGTTTTTTGTCAACAATGTAGTAACATTCTAGAGCAGGAAAGCATTAGTATCCCATCTAGAAAGTTTAAAATGAAATTTAAGGAGGATTTTAATTGCAACAGCAAAGGGGTTGTGTACATCAGCATCTGTCAGACATGCCTTAGCTTTTATATAGGCAAGACAGAGAGACCATTGAAAAGAAGAATATATGAACACTTGCATGAGATCTCCCAGAAAAAAAGATACAAATGCCTTATTTTTAGACACAGGAAAGACTGTAAGAATTGTATTTTCAAGTTCTCTGTACCTGAACAAGTGAAACCAGCTATAAGGGGTGGACTGTGGGAAGCCCTTTTAGAATACAAAGAACTATACTGGCAGCTTAGGATGGATTCAACTAAAAAAAAACGGGACTGAATGATCATGTTAGTACTAACAGTGTCCTTAAATTAAGGGCAGCTAAACTTTAGAAAAGGAAAGAGTATATGCATTAATTTTGTTTGTTATTGTTTTAAAACAAGGATTCATGAATGGCAGCTAGAATATGTGTATTAATTTTGGTTGCTACTGTTTTAACACAAAGGTTTACTACAGCATATATTTTATAGTGGCTTTAAATAATGCAGGGGAATTAATTTATTTAATTAATTAGACATGAGATGTTACTATCGGCTGACAATTTTTGAATTTGTTTAAAAGTGGCTGATTGATTTTATTCCATGTTCTGATGAAGCTTGGGATAGACCTAAGTGAAAGCGCTTAACTTTTTGTGGAATTGTTTGTGCTGTGGCATTTTAACAGTTTTTTTTCAAATATCCTGGATTATACAAAGGGTTTGGATCCTGCTACGGTGTTTTTTTGTTTCAACAGTTTACTTTTTGGTACTTTTATATATATATATATATATATTTATATATATATATATATATATATATATATATATATATATATATATATATATATACACACATATACTGATGACCTAATGTGTACACCATTCATCCTATGCACATACATACGTACAGTAAAACTGATGTCAGATAATGCTTACAACCTTTACGTACCATGTAATGGCTGTTTACTTCTAGCATCAGACAGAATCCGCCCCAAATGACAACAGCTGTAACTGTAGGACTATCAAGGTAAGAGTTGCACCTGTGAAAGAAAAATAAATGTGTAAAAACATGAATGAATGGTACATACCTGCATACTGTTCCTTAAAAATGTACCTAAATAGAATGTATGTGAGCTGTCCAGCAATCACGTCAATATATGACATGAGTGACATATGCAATATATATTTATGCACTTTATCAACTAACATGAATCATGCATCTCAAATACCCAGTATGGAAAAATCAATCCAAACTCTACTTAACCCTGCATTCTCACAAGTGGAGCAATAAGCATTACTGCTGTACTAACAATTTCAAGGTAGGAATCACAACATTAAAATGCTGTAATAAATAAGAAAAAAATTCCAGATAACATCACCAATACATATCCTAAGCTCTCAGTTAATTATTCCTCGTGTGCATCAGACGATATACATACAGAAACAAGGTGATGGCACAGTTATCATCATTTGCACAGGGTCGGGGTTGGGGGGGGGGGGGCAGGAGGCCAAGACAGGCACCAAAGTAGTGAGAGTGCAAATGCAGATAACATCAAATGGTCACTGAGACAGAATGACCTGCAACCCTCATTAATGCCTCATGTAATTGGTATGTGTGTGTCTGTATGGGCAGTATGTGAAATGTATATGTGAATAACTGCAGGGACACAACCAAGCTCTGTGCTAGCACTATGTCCTAGCATGTCAGACAGGTGTGAGATGTACATGGTAGAAGTATCAGTTCATAGTCACCAACCCTAACTGCGAGAAATTTCTCTGCCAGGAGTTGCACTGACATGTCTATGCCTATGGTCATATGTGATGGTGCTACCTGAATGTGAGCAATATCTGCTGGACATGCTTTCTTCATGACTGCCCAGGTCTACTACCCCATAGCGAACCATGTCTGGCTGTGGACACCTCAACCTATGATGGATCAGTGGGAGTAGTCCCACTATGGGAGTGGTATCAAGCACGGCCACGTTGCCTACTACCAGATGAAGTTGTGGCCCTACAGCCATGTGGATACTGTTCCCTTCCCAGCAAATGTTCCATCATAGATACTTTCCATTCCACTGTGATATTCATCTTATCCACTGAATTGGCCACATGGTGGAGGCAGTCACACGTGTCAGCTTGTGCCACATCTAGAACCCTAAGAATATCCTTGGAGGCCCTAGTGGAACATGCCTGTGCCTCCATGAAGCCCATAAACATATATCAAGTGGCACATAATGACACACCAGCATAAAGTAGAAGGCAGACAATAGGCTTCCTCCAATCACCTCTACCAACCCTTCTGCATGGCACCTCACCCACACTTTGGCTAGGGCCAGAGTCAACCAGCACTGAAACTACAGTAACTACACTACCCTAATCAACTGTGTCACCCTCAACCTGTCCATTATCTGAGGGCTGAGTTGAATGGGTATGTGTAGGCATACTAACTATGTCTGAAGGAAATACAGGGGATTGTGAGTCACAACCTCAGTGTCAGATTCAACCTCTGCATCCCATGACTGTGCCACCATTAGGCCACCATCATCATCAGAGCCTACCAATACTCCAAAATCAGGTGGTAGGAGTCATGTATTTCCACTGTCAGGATCACCTGTGATAATAAGCAACAAACACAAGAATGAAATTACTACTCCCCTAAATATTAACCCAAAATATCTAAACAAAAAGTAACACTGTTTGCACAATTGCAGATGCTACAGAAATCCAGACACTCACCACACCTTTCTCACACATACATATAATAATATATCTAAATAATGTTTAGTAAGAACAAAAACAAAAAATTTGCTTACCACGTGCAGATGTCTTAACACTTTACGGGGAGGATGGGCCTGGAAGAAATGAAGCAATGAAAGGACAGCAATTAACATTACAATGGGAATAATGCAGGGATAGTTAATGCACAATCACCTACATGCCCTTTAATAAATAGCTCTAACTGAAACTTGTCTGAGCCATCCACCCACACCCATGTCTACTGAACAACTCTCTTGTATAACTATGACTTATCAAGAGATACACATAGAAAAAAAACTTGTAACACAAGCATTAGCAGTCAAATTATATTTTAGTCTACAAGCCATAATGTTGCCATATGTAAGCTTACCTGGAATCTGTTCCTGGGACACACACGGCCTCCCAGCCACATCAGCAGCAACATCAAACACATGGTGTGCAGGCTCCCCTGAGCTCTTGGGATCTCTGACAGTGAAGTGGAGCTCCTGGTGTCAGTGACCACCCTTCATAGCCAGCTGTTCTCAGACAACTGCAGGTGCCCTCCTCCATGCCAATAAAATCATATCAATGGCCCGATGCTGGACCTAATCATAATTGTGGCTATGACCACCAACTGCATTTACATCAACAACTAACTGATTCCAAATCTCATTTCTGGCAGCCATATCCCCCAAGTCTCTCTCAAGCAGGAAGGCTCCATGTCACCTTAGAGCTTAGATGAAGACCTTATTCTCAGCATCAATGAAAGGGGGTTCTCTTTGATTTGTAGGCTTGGGTGCCATAATCCTCTGTGATATAAAACAGACAAGGATAAAACACATTAATGTCACATAAGTGATGTATTTCTTCACAAAAATAATCAGTCTGTGTACCCTTTGTCAACATGAAGCACTTGAAACACACCTCATTTAGTGCAACAGAATGTTAGGTGGCTCCCCATCTCCCCCTCCCACACAAAAGAAGGTTTGTACAAACCAAGGAATACCACACAAGTAATGTATATGTCTTCAACAGTATTATCAAGCCTTCTACACATTTTCAACAGAAAAACACTTGAAATATACTTCTCATTTAGGACAACAGAATGGTAGGTTGCACCCCCACATGCTCTAGCAAAAATATAAGTGTTCACAACACAGCACAAACCACAAGACACATAGCTCACCTACAAAGTGTGCCCCTCAACCTAAGCCCTTAAGGCAAAACAGCTTGCCCAATACACTAATCATAGGTGACTCAATAGTGAGGCACACTGATGTCCCACTCACTAGGTTGAATAAGGAGAAGGTAACAGTCAGCTGTCTATCAGGTGCCAAAATCCAACACATAACACACGCACTCAAGTCACTCCACAACCATTACAACTATGACTCTGTGACTGTCCATGTGGGTGTGAATGACCTGAGACACACCTCCCTGGACTACATGAAAAGAGACATGGAGGAGCTCTCGGATTATGTGGCCTAGCCAGGTATGACCCTAGCCCTGAGCAGCATCCTACCATCATCCAGAATGACACCGCAGTACAAGCAGAAAATGAGTGACTTCAACAATTGGCTAAGTTTCTGGTGTCATTCTAAGGGAATCCAGTATCTGTCTCCTTGGGATGACATGACTGACAGACCTCGATGTTTTGCCAGAGATGGCCTGCATCTGTCACTCAAGGGTTTCCGGATACTGGCTAAGGCTCTTACCACCCCTATAGTGCCTTTTTAGGTGATGTTCCAAAGACCAAATTACCACTGCATCAGCTATAAATAAATGCAATCTGAGGGTCATGCTGCTCAACTCTAGAAGTCTAAATCTCAAGATGCACTTGCTTGAAGCACTCCTCAAAATGGAGAACATCGGCATTTGTGCTGTAACGGAGACCTGGTTTAAAGCAGCAGAAAGCACCCCTGCACTACCAGGCTATAACTCATTCCACACCGTTTGGCCCAAGAACATAGACCAAAGCTCCAAAGGCAGTGGTGTCTCCATATTCCTTAAGGATATGCACACCTCCAGACTAGTAGCCCAGCATAACACATCTGAGATACTTCAGGTACAACTAACACTGGGTAAGATGGCGATTCAGGTCGTAGCCTGCTATAGGTCCCCAACCATGTCCCAAGACTCACTCCATGTTCCTAAGCACCCTGGAAACTATCAGGGTCCAACCCAACACTGTCATTCTCGGTGACTTCAACAACACCTCCATCAACTGGGAAAACTACTCATGCACCAATACACTGGCCCAACGCTTTCTGGAATTCATCATTTCCAATACCCTGGACCAGCTCATTCTTACACCCACTAGAGGAAGCAACATCCTTGACCTGGTTATTACTAACATGGGCAACTGTTACTCTACACCAATAGTCAATTCCTCCCTGGTTAGAACTGACCACAAACTAATCACCATGGAAATCCACATCTCATCCACACACCCCGCAAAGGTAACCACCATGAAAAACTTCTCCAAAGCTGACTTTGGGCTCATAAAAACAGAGGTTTCTAACTTCACGGCACAATTGTCAATAGAAAATAGATTCATGACTGCCATATCATACCCCAATGTACTGTACAAACATGTACATAAATGCATGGAACTAGCCATACGTAACAGAACCAAGACACCTCCTCAAAAAAAGGAAGCCAATCTGGTGGTGACCTGCAATTAATAAACTCTACAACAGAAGGAAGAAACTGTTGCAGAAAAAGGTGAGCCCCAAGACTGGAAAAACTCCCTTATTAGCCTCAACAAAAAGTTGAGATCCCTCATCAAAACCTCTAAAGCCAGCTATGAAGGCAGAATTGTGGCATACACTAAAAACAACCACAAAGCCTTCTATAGCTATATCAAAAATCTCCATGGCAATACCCAGGTTTGCTCTGAGTTACTGCACAATGGTACCTCCTATACTGAGCCAATAGATATTGCCAACATACTGGCCGACAGATTCAGTGCCAACTTTACCCCTCTCTCTCCCCTAAAGGACCAATCACAATACCGGAGAAATGCCAGGCACCCAGCATTACTGCAGCACAAGTTAAAGCTGCATTGTTCAAGCCCAAGAATACAGCTTCCATGGGACCCAATAATATTCTTGGATGTGTTCTACATAAAATACAAAGTGAATTGGCACCACATCTGTGTGCCCTATTCAATTACAGCCTCACCTCAGGCTTTGTCCCTACTGAATAGCACACTGCTACAGTCATCCCTCTTGAGTGACTACAGACCCTAGGAATTATCACCCCATTAGCCTGATGAGTCTGATATGAAAGGCTATGGAGTGCATCATCATGGACCTAATTAAAAAGGATATAGGGAATCTCCAAACTGTAGATCCTACACAATTTGGTTTTGTGAAAGATAGATCATGCCTGCTCAACCTGGTTAACTTCTTTGAGTCAGTCACCAGAGCTGTGAATGATGGCAAGGCAGTTCATACAGCCTACCTCAATCTGGCCAAGGCTTTTGATACCATTCTCCACTCAGGAATTATTTGATAAACTCAACAAACTAGACATCAACCCCTATATCACTAGGTGGGTTGCAAACTGGCTCACAGATAGAACCCACACTGTGAAAGTAGCAGACTCTAAGTCAGACTGCCGACCAGTCATGAGTGGAGTCCCACAGGGATTGGTCTTGGGTCCTCTCCTATTTGGCATCTACTTCTCAGAAGTCCAGGCTAACACAGAGGGACTCTGGGTGACCAAGTTCTCAGATGACTGCAAGCTGGGAGCCATTATTAACTCCCCAAGTGATGTAGACATCCTACAGAAAGGCCTCGCTGAGACCAATGACTGGTGTCGAAACCATGGGCTTAAGCTTAATGCCAAAAATGTGTCATCATCCCCTTTGGGAAAAATTCAGTTCCCACTAATTAGCACATTGATGGGAGCCCACTGAACACTGAAGGCATTATAAGAGATCTGGGGACACAGGTCGATAGCAACCTTTCGTTCAACCACCACATTGCCACTGTGGTCAGAAAGTCCATCTATGTGGCACATCTCATTACCAAGGGTTTTGCATCCAGGAAGAAAGAGGTCATCATCTCTTTCTACTCTTCCCTCATTAGGACAATCATCGCGTATAATGCCCCATTTGGCATGTACCTCATGAGACACATGCAACAGCTGGAAAGGCCACAAAAGTACCTCATGAAGAGGATCATAGGCCTTAAACACATGTCATGCATGGACAGACTCAAAAAACTCCAGCTAGTCACTGTCTCATATCATCTACTAAGAGGCGATCTCTGCTTGACTTACAAAGCCATGTGTGACCCAGCTCTGTTAGAAATGCAACATCTAAAGAAATCCCAATCCCTCTGCACCACACGCTCTAGAGACCTCAACCTCATTGCCACAATCAACAGAACATGCTGGAGGGACAGGTTCATAACCCAGAGACTGCCCATGTTATGGAATAGACTTCCCATATATGTCAAGCAGAGCACCTCACTGGCCCTCTTCAAGAGAAATCTTGATGATTGGATGGGAAATAGAAAGTTCACCCTGGGGATCACTCCAGTAGCTCTACTTGATAGAGGCACTGGAAACTAACTTCGAGCAGCACAATGCCAGGGCACATCTATGGGCTAGGCTTGTAACCTATGAACCTATAGAAGCACCCATTCTGTCAAAATTCGTATAGTGAAGACTGAAAAGTGTCATTGATTACTGGATGATAATTATCATTGCTAAATAGTAAAGTAGTAAAATTATGAACTCCATTCGATTTTCACTGTACCTACCACTCCTGTGCAGGTTGCCTTGGGCCATCTAAGAAGCAAAACACCAGTATTAGCAACATGTACATTACATTTCTCCCCAGTCCTATATAAAATTGCAAAAGCAAATGGCAAGAGCATAGTTGTGCTAAAAGTGTAACCTATCTCTCTCGCAGTTGTAAATGCCTGTCAAAACTGCTTACATCAACAGTAAAGTATAAGAAGTGCATACAGATCAAACTTTGTTTTTCTACTGGTTATATAAATACATGTCTAAATGTTTATAAAATCTAAAATGCCCCTGAATAACAGAAGCATACCTTAACAAAATAATTGCTTCTGTACACATAAATCACCTTTAAAGAAATACCAATCTTCTGTTTTGTCTGAATACACATGGTTACCTTTTCATAGCCTAGATTCAGCCCTCTGAGCACTATGAAGAATGCAAATGAGGTATCAAATCATTAGAATTGCTGAATACCAAACGTATGACTTCATGTATCAAATGTAAACATAGTGTAGCCTCTACACTATCGTTAGGTGCCAATGGCTTGCAACTGTTAATGATTAGTATGAGTGAAGGAAAACACATCAGCAATTAATACACCCTTTCCTGTAGTGGGTATGTCAGTGAGGACACACTTACAAAGTATGGAACTAACCTCAGTGAGTTTTTAAATAAAGCAAAACACCACTCATATAATTTTTGGCCATAATAGCACAAGTCTCCTGTCTTTGATGAAAACTGTCTTTCACTGTTATGTATTTGTATCATACATTGAAAGAAAAGTGACAGAAAATACACTAGAGACTGCATGTCTGACAATAAAGCAGAGATAAGGGAAGTATGACCAGAATACAAAGAGAAGAGAAAGAGCTGCATTTCTGCAAACAGATTCATTAAATACTTGAGTGATCACTTGTTGTACTGAATATGTTAGCCACACATGTAAAACCATCTGTAAATGTCCAAATGTATGAACTGTTAATACTGGATCTGAAATGTGAGTTGCTTGTATGCACATGGTTTGATTGGTATTGCAAAACTGTGTCTGTAGCAAGGAGAGATAACCCACTTCAAATGTGTTTTGTAGTTGCAATAGTCAGATGGTTCAAATCCAGAGCTGGCTAGTTGTTTAATCTTTGTTTCACTTTTTTATCTTTTCTGTTTTTTGGTGGAGGGATTTGCCATTTGTGCACCACATGGCTTAGTGCAAACATGGTTAACTGGTTACAAATTGAACATTTAATGTTTGTTGCCCTATGAAGTGCAAACATGCTCAGCAGTATTGTGCAGCATTCAGGAACATGGATGGTACTGACTTCAGAAATTACACTTATTCCCTGACTATCCCTGTGGCTCATAGTATAAATACATTGAGCTAAAACATTTTTAGTACAGAAGTAAAGTGGGGCTGGAGTCCTACAGTAGTTATTTTTACTGAGGAAGTGTTATAATGAGAAATTATGTACCTACCATAACGTTCCATGTTAGTTGTCTTCTTCTTGCCTTCTTTCTTGCTGGATGGGTTCGGAGCCGAACCTTGGCTCCGACTTGGCCTATTACTAAGGCTCGAGAGCTATTTTTAATGGCTAGAGGCTATCCTATGTCCCATAATGCTAGGCGTGATATACCCAGATCTCGTTTGATAACTAACACTATGGACATACATGTCCCCACCATGACAGAGAATATATACATATATATATATATATATATATATATATATATACATATATATATATATATATATATATATATATATATATATATATATATCTACCTCTATATATCTAAGTATATAAAACTCTTATAAGAGTTGCCAAGAAAGGGAAGAGAGGTAGCTAAGGAGATAACTCTCATGATAACACAACTCAGAAGATACTCTCGGTCTTGCCAGGCTAGGGGGATGGAGGGTGGGATGCAAGAAAGAAGGCGAGAAGAAGACAACTAACATGGAACGTTATGGTAAGTACATAACTTCTCAATGTTAAGTTGTTAATCTCGCCTTCATTCTTGCTGGATGGGACAGCGTCCCTAGCACCTTAGTCCTGGGAGGCTCAATGGAACAAACTCTTGAGTACAGTGGAACCAAAATCAGCCCGACTTCTAGAGGTCATGTCCAGCTTGTAATGAGAAATGAAGGTATGAGGAGAGGCCCATGTGGCCACTGCACAAATGGAATCCATTGGCAATCTTGCTTGAAAGGCTACTGAAGAAGCTAATGCTCTGGTTGAATGAGCTCTGGGCTTAATAGGGAGCTCTTTAGGCCTCAATTGGTAAATCAACATGGTAACAGAGGTCAACCATCTGGACAAGGTTACTTTGGAAACTGGCAGGCCTTGCTTCCCTTCCACGTAAGACAGGAAGAGCTGTTCTGATTTCCTTGTCTGCTTGGTTCTATCCAGGTAGAAGCATAATTGACGGTGAACGTCCAGACAGTGTAACTTCCGTTCAGACCTATTGGTATAAAGTGGGAAGAAGACAAGAAGATCGATGGTCTGATTCAGATTTTTTTCAGAGAGTACTTTGGGTAAAAAGGACGGATTAGTCCTAAGTGACACTCTATCTTTGTGAAAAACAAGGTAAGGAGGGTGAACACAAAGGGCTTGAAGTTCTGATACCCTTCTTGCTGAAGTGATGGCTACTAAGAACAGAGTTTTCCAAGAGAGCAACTTTAAGGAACAGGAAGCCACAGGCTCAAAGGGAGGGAGAATTAAAGACGACAGCACCAAATTTAGGTCCCATGGTGGGGGAGGATCTTTTACCGGGGGCCTAAATAAGAGGGTTCCTTTTAGAAAGGCTTTACAAAGTTTGTGTGACATAATGCTGGTCTCTGACAATCCAACATGAAAATTCGCAATAGCAGCCAGCTGAACTCTGATGGTGGCTGAAGAAGAACCCATTTGAAAAAGTTCTGCCAAAAACTCTAAAACTGTATGGACAGGAGCTGTAAAAGGGTCAACTTGTTTCTCCCCTGCTCAAACAGAGAAACGCTTCCATTTGCTAGCATAAGTTTTTCTGGTAGTAGACTTGTGCGAAGCAAGGATGATGTCACAAACTGAATGAGAGATTGAGGGAAGCCTGGCTAGGGTTGGAAGTGGAGCAACCAAGCTGTGAGGTTGAGAGATTGGAGAGATTGATGCAGCCCACCCGACTGATGTGTCAGAAGATCTGGCGCTAGGTCCAGATGCTAGGGCTGATCTAGTAGATGACGTTGCAGGAATGGAAACCAAATTTGTCGAGGCCAGTAAGGGGCAACAAGGATCATTTTGGATCTCAAAACAGTTGCTTTCTGGATTAACTGAATAATTAAGGGAAAGGGGGGAAAATCATACAGAAGACCCCGGGGCCAATCGTGGACTAGAGCATCTCTGGGGGGGAGACCTGGGAGAGGGAAGAGGTTGAAGAAGTCTTGGCACTTGCTGTTTTGAGGGGTTGCAAAAAGATCGCAGCAAGGCTGACCCCACCTTCTGAAAATTTTTTCCGCTACTAGATGGTTGAGAGACCAGCCGTGGGGCATGAGAATGGCTCTGCTCAGCCTGTCCGCTATGACGTTGGACTTCCTGCGGATATGCATGGTTACCAGAAACCATTGAGAAGAGATCGCCTACTGCCAAAGTCTGAGTGCTTCTCAACATAGGGGGTAGGACCTGGTTCCGCCCTGCTTGTTGATGTACCACACTACAGACATATTGTCTGTCTGAATTGCAATAGTCCCGGTGGGTAGAGAGTCTTGAAGGGCCTGCAACGCTAAAAGTACCGTTCTCATTTTCAAGACATTTATGTGCAGGTGGCCTTCGAAAGGTTGCCATGTGCCCTGGACTGTCCTGCCCTGAAAATGCCCCCCTCACCCAATCAGGGAGGCATCCATTGTCACAGTAGCCACAGGAGGAGGAAGGACAAAAGATCTGCCCTGAAGAACCTGAGGGGAGACCATCCACCACGAAAGGTGCCTTTTGCATGACTGAGTGATTAGAATGCTGTGTGACATTGGAAGCTGTTGAAAGGACCACTGGGAAAACAGCATCCATTGCAGGATCCGCATGTGAAAGCAAGATAGGGGGAGTAATGTGATGGCTGCTGCCATGAGACCTAGGGTTTTTAGTACGAATCTGGCCTGGACTCTGCTGTCTTGTAGTAGGATTTGAACATGATCGCGAATGTCTGAAATCCTTTGTACAGGCAGTTTTGCTGACAGTTCCACAGTGTTTAAAATGGCGCCTATGAAGGTAATAGATTGACAAGGCGACAAGGTAGACTTTTCGGAGTTTATAGAGATACCTAGCTCGTTGCAAATTTGGAGAGTATAATCTCTGGAATGGAGTAGCTGACGCTTGGTGGTGGCAGTAAGGAGCCAGTCATCTAAGTATGGAAACACCTGGAATCCTTGCCATCTCAAGTGAGCCGCAACCACTGCCATGCATTTGGTAAACACCCTGGGGGCTGTGGTGAGGTCAAAGGGCATGGCTCTGAATTGGTAGTGACTGGCTCCCAGCCGGAAGTGGAGAAACCTCCTGGAGCGCCTGTTCATTTTGATATGATAGTACGCATCCTGAAGGTCTATACAGCACATCCAATTGTCCTGACCAAGAAAGGGTAGAATGGACTGAAGGGTGACCATCTGGAATTTTGTTCTTTGAACTGACTTGTTCAGCCTGCTGAGATCCAAAATAGGTCTCCAGTCCCCTGTCTTTTTGGTACCAAAAAGAACTTGGAGTAGACTCCGGATCCTTGCTGGTCTGCTGGGACTGGCTGGATGGCTCTTTTTTCTAGCAGCTTTGAAATTTCTAGTGCTGCTTGATCCCTCAGACTGGGTGGAATGTCTGGAAGGGGCCCTTTTGGCTGTTGTGGGGTATGAATAAAGGGAATTTTGTAACCCCCGGATATGATCGACCGTACCCATTTGTCTTGCGTGAGGGAATGCCAGGCTTCTGGGTACAGTGATAGTCTTCCCCCGACTGCCTCAGAAGGTGGACAGTTGGGAAGCTCCTCAGGGGTGCTGGAAGGGTTTGTCAGAGAAGGATTCTCTGCTACCCTGATTCTGCGGACCCCCCCTGCCCCTCGGGTGGCGTCTATTATTGTCCCTCTTCTGCCTCTGGAGGGAAGCTCACCACATGTGTCAGGCAGTACTCTCTGAGGTTTGCGGAACCACATTTTCCCACTCTTCTGACCCTTAGGGTATAGTCTAGAAGGGGTAGAAAAATGGACTCCTACGGCAGAGAGAGTCTTGCCTTCCTACTCGCACCTGAAATGGCACAAGCAGGCACAAGTTGAACAGTGGCTAGATGAGTTAAGAACTGATGACATACCACAATTGTGTAAGTATACAGATAAAGCAATTCAAAATAATATGGAGTGGTGTAGATAGGCAAGACTGGTATGCATGATGCTTTCATGTTTATTTATCTCTCATTCTTTATTTTACAGCTGCAGAGGAAATCTCAGTGAACAGGAAGGTACATCCTCAGAGACTGGAGAGACTCAGAGAGGCAAGGGTTATATATGCAGCACAAATGAACATTATAGTATTAAATATATTGGGATTCTGTAGATCAGTAACAACTTAAGCATGAAAATCTTAACTATCACAGTAAACATGCATGCTTTCTTCTGTAGGTGTTGGTAATTGTATGAGGAAAGTGTAACACTGTATTCAGACTAATTGATTTCAATTCCCACAAATAACCTATACATTCACATGCAGCAAGTATCATTTTCAAATTTTATTTGCAGCAATATTGGCTGTAATGCCATGTTGTTAAGTTAATCTGTATTACAGTATTTTTAAAAGCTTTAGAAACAATGATCTTTAAATCATGTTTAAAAATATTTTCTCTACTATCTCTTACCAAGTAAGCTAATCACCAATATGCAACATGGATTTTGGCCATACCACAGTATTTCCATTGTATTACTATCATTTACAGACACTATTAATAAAGTTCACAATTCTAATACTTATATCTGCAGTATTCCTAGATCTTTCAATAGCTTTTCATATGGTCTCTCACAGTAAACTCCTCAATCAACTTTCCATCCTGGATCTATCATCTCCATCTATTCTGTGGTTCTCTAGCTACCTTGCCAACAGGCAACAAGCTATAAAATGGCAAGGATCCATCTCTGCATACCTATCCACTTCCACAGAAGTCCCACAAGGATCCATTCTTGGCCCTCTACTATTCAATATTTTTATCAATAACCTACATTCGTGAAAATGGAACCTCTGTTATATGGATATCGATAGTAAGATACAAGCAGTTAAAATGTTTTTAATCTCTTTAATCTTATACACAGGACAGGCATATCTTTATCAACCACATCAGAAGTTATAGATAGCAATTAATAAAGAGCTGAAGGTTTTTATCTGGGAGGGGAAGACGGCAAGAGTCAAGTAGGATATGATTATTCTTCCAATGGAACAAGACCGATTGGGATTACCCGATCTGAAGGGGTATTTCAGAACAACACAGTTAAGTCTCCTATACATAGCACAAGCAGAAAACTATAATTAAAAGTGGAAAGAGATGATGATGATGAAAAAGGGAGAAGCTCAAGAAACAAGGAAAGACTGGGATTTTGGATGCAGACCTTTAAGGAGAACAACAATAATTATACAGAGTATTATATTCATAAAGTAGCAGAAAGTATTCTAAGAACTAAGTCAACATGGGAATGGAGAAAGGAGATTCTGCTGATAGGAATGACTGCAAATACAGACAATAGGCAAGAGGGGGCTGGAATTCATCAGCAAAAACTGGAAAAAGAACCAAGTTATTGGGAGCAAATAGCTAGAGAGGGAAATTTAATAGAATGGGAAGACATCAATAACTTATTTAGACTGCAGGTTACAGACTGCCTTCCCTATCAAGGATTCATATCAGAGTATAGTCAAAGAGAAAAAAGGGGGGGGGTCCTAAATGAAGGAACAGCAATGGTAGAGTAGAATCTAGAACAGAAGTTGCCATTAAGAAAGGAATAATTAGGAGAGCATATAAAATATTGCATGATAACTATAAGAATCAATCAGAGGAGGTTAGAAAGGCTTGGGAAGAGAGATTGGATAAGCAATTCACAAAGAAACAATGGGGGGTATATGTATGTCTCCCAAATATGCAACAAAGTCTAGAAAATTTAGGATATTTACTTGGAAGTGTTTACATAGATATTTTTAGACCTCAAGTAGGCTCCAAAGAATTTTTCCTCGGGTAGACAGCAAATGTAGGAAGTGTGATAGGGAAGGAAAAGGTAACTGGGAACATATTTTCTGGGAGTGTAATGAGTTGGCAGACTTTAAAGATTCCTTGCAAACTGTTCTGTCAGAGATACTGGGTGAGCAAATTGGTGTAACTAAGGAAATAGATTCCCATATATTCAAAAGACAATCATAAGGCCTTCTTCAGCTATGTCAGAAACCTGGGTGGAAACTCCCAGATATGCTCAGAATTAGTCCAAAATGATACAAAAATCACTGAACCCACAGACATTGCCAACATACTGGCAGACAGGTTCAGCACAAACTTCACCCCCCTATGGGCTAGGCTTATAAATGCCCTTGGGCAGATAGCCTAGTGTGAACCTATGAACCTATGAACCTATGAACCTCTCCCCCCCAAAAGGAGAGATAACTATCCCAATGGAGTGTAGCCTCCCAGACATCTCAAATGCGCAGGTGAAAGCTGCTCTCTCTAAAGCTAAAAACACAGCATCAATGGGACCGGATGGTGTCCCCGGCTGTGTGCTACATGAACTCAATGAAGAACTAAACCCGCACATAAGGCAGCTGTGGCGTACGGCAACTGTGGTCCCACTCCACAAAGGCGGTGCCTCTACGGACCCTGGTAATTACCACCCCATAAGCTTAACAATCCTGGTCTGCAAAGCTATGGAGAGGATCATAATGGAACTCATAAACAGGGACATAGGGGACTTGCAGACCTTGGACCCAACCCAGTTTGGCTTTGTCAAGGGCAGATCTTGCCTTTTGAACTTGGTCGACTTCTTCGAAACAGTCACCAAGGCCATTGATGAGGGAAAGGCAGTCCATACAGCCTACCTTGACCTTGCAAAAGCTGTCGACACAATACCCCACTCGGGTATTATAGAGAAACTTGCCAGCTTAAATGTAAACCCATATGTCACAAGATGGGTTGCAAACTGGCTAAAGGACAGAACCCACAGGGTTAGAGTTGCTGGAGCCATGTCAGACTCCAAGCCGGTCACAAGTGGTGTCCCACAGGGCTCAGTCCTTGGCCCCCTATTGTTCGGCATCTACTTCTCAGAAGTACAGGCAAACATAGGAGGTCTATGGCTGACAAAATTTGCGGATGACTGCAAACTGGGTGCCATAGTGGATAATACATCAGACACAGACATCCTTCAGAGGGGTCTCACGGAAACTGATAGCTGGTGCCAGAGCCATGGCCTGAAGTTAAACGCAAAAAAGTGTATAGTCATACCCTTCGGGAAAAACAAGGTAACACCAAGCTACCATATAGGTGGCAACCCACTAAGCACAGAAGAAGTTATCAGGGACCTGGGGACCCAGGTTGATAGTGGCCTCTCGTTTGACACTCACATTGCTAAAGTGGTTCGAAAGACCTTCTACATTGCCCACCTGATCATGAAGGGATTCACATCCAGATTAAGTGAGGTCATTGTTCCCCTGTACTCTTCACTTATCAGACCAATGATCGAGTACAATGCCCCATTTGGGATGTATCTCACCCGACACCTGCAGCAATTGGAGAGACCCCAAAAGTTCCTCACCAAAAGGATAAAGGGACTCCAAAACCTGTCATATGCTGCCAGACTGAAGAAACTCCAACTCTATTCAGTTGCATACTGTCTGCTCAGAGGTGACCTGTGCCTGACATACAAGGCCATGACCAACCCGGAATTAATGGACATGCTCCACCTCAAAAAATCCAAATCCACCAGAACCACTAGAGCAAGTGACTTAAACCTTAGCACGGATATAAATAGGACGTGCTGGAGGGATAGATTTATCACCCAGAGACTCCCCATGCAGTGGAATAAAATCCCGGTCCATGTGAGGCAGAGCACCTCGCTGGCTCTGTTCAAGAGAAATCTTGACCGGTGGATGGGAGATCGTAGGTTTACCCCGGGAATCATCTCTGTGTCACTGCTGGACAGAGGCACAACAAACTAATGGACACAGTATTTCTAACATAAGGGGTGGCGTAAGCCACATAACTTTGGGCTAGGCTTATAAATGCCTTAGGGCAGATAGCCTAGTATGAACCTATGAACCTATGAACCTAAATCGGAATTGCCTAGATATAGTAAGGCCTTGCTGAGTCTAATTATGATGGCTGCCAAAAAAGCAATAATTAAAAAATGGAAATCAAAGTCTAAACCAACTTTACTAGAAGCAGCGAAGATAGCAACAGAGATAAAAACAACTGGAAGGGAGATCTTTAGAAAAGGGTAGGAGTAAATTACGTAGGAAAAAATGAGAATTGTGGGATAAATACATGCTGAGGAGGAAAAAGGTTTAAAAGAATGCCGGATTTGAATGAGATGTGTAAGGTTGACTGAAAATGACTGGATATATTATAAGTGATGTATAGTGTTTGCAGCTACAGTTGTGTCAACACGGTTTGTAATATATAATGTTTGCAACTGAGACTGTCGGTATGGTTTATTTTCATTTATATCAATGTAAGATTGCCTATGTCATATGTGATAATTAAATAAAGATATTTCTTGTTTAAAAAAAATAACCTACATTCATCTTCTTGTGAAGGCACCTTAATTCAATATGCAGATGACACTACTATCATCTGTTCCTCAAACACCTTAACTGACCTCCAAGAAATCACTCAACAAGCTGTCATCTCCATTGAAACCTGGCTTACAAGAGCACAACGCCTACTCAACCACCAAAAAAACAAACTCCTCCTCTTTACCCCCAAACCTCAAACCCCTAACAAAGCATTTTTCAAAATGTTTTTGGCAAATGGCAATGAAATTGAATTAGTTCACATACCAAACTATTAGGGGTCATAATAGATGATAATCTTAAATTTGACCTTCACATCCAAAGTGATATTAAGAAAACCTATCAAGAACTAGACATGTTATACAGAAACATTTTCTGAGCACTCTCACAAAAACTAGTCTAGCCAAAACCTACCTGCTGCCCTCCCAGTTCTAACCAATTTATAAAAATCCATAAAAAAATTGAAAACTGCTACAACAAAATTTCCAAGTTTGCTACCAATTCATCCTCCTTTACCCATTATTGTTCTATAAGAACTCTTAGATCAGAAGATAAACAAATTCTCACTATAAATGAACTGAATAAACCCCTGGACAAAGCCTATACTCATACTCAGTAGAATAAAAACGAAACACCTTACCTCTAACCACCAGAACTATTTCTGAACTACCCACATTTAAATGTTCCTTAAAAGAATACCTTACAAAATATTGGACCTGCTACTGTGCCAGTCCTGGCTGAACTTATTCACTACGCTTCACTCACCCCTGCAACCTAAATTGCACTTCCCAACCATCTCCAGCCACCTATTCCACTCCACTCCTTTTTTCGTTTGTTTTTCCCATTACCTTACCTTATCCATTTCATCTCTGCAGACCTTTCCTCTTCCTCTTTCTCTTTCCTCACTACTCACCTAGGCTATCTGAAGACACCCTACCCTGCACTCTTCTTATAATTACCTTCTCTCCATCCTCCTTCCTTCTTCCTTCTATAATCATAATATGAACACCATTTTTCATGCTAGGACATCACACAATTTACTCTCACTGTCTCTAATCATGTAATCTCTAATATCCCTTTAAATATCGTGTTAGAATTGTCTCAGGTTTAATTTATCACCTACTAATCTATGTAACAAACAATATGAATATTGAGTTTTTCCTCACACGTTTTCTCCAGCTCATGTTATTTGCATTTCACTCTACTATGAAATGTATGTTCTATGTTTTTCTCATTACATTTTTTCCACTCTTACATTTTGTAATGTAACATGATACTACATGATTTAAAATATCAGTACTTGATGTTTTGTAGTATAACATGATCCTTTGTTTAAAATATCTGTACTTGATGTTTTGTAGTATAACATGATCCTTTGTTTAAAATATCTGTACTTGATTTGTGAAAGATTGTGATTGTGGAGCTTTTCTCCCCAGGCCTCTGCTGAAAATGGGCACTTTCTGGCCCAGTTGGACTTTCCGGTAAACAAATGTCAAATAAATAAATAAATAACTATATTGAATATCTGCCTATTCCAAGGATTACTTGTAGCAATTCACAATCATTTTTGGGATTGGGGAAGCTGTATAGATAATATAATAATAAAATTATATTTATTGTAATAAAGCATGAATGTGACTTACAATGGTTCTAATCATCTCTATTGTTTTTTGTCTCACACCACCCCTTACCTCTCTTTTTTTTAATGGAAACATACTGTTCTGATGTAATCCTTTTCTGCCAACAGACCAAATGCTTTCCAGCACAGGGAAGTAGGTCAACTGCTGCAACTCAGCCTGTCAGCCCTCCCACTATCTGCAGCACCAACACGCAGTACCTGGGGGATGCAACCTGGCAGTACTTCCTCTGCAGCCCCAGCACTATCTGGCCCATCCACATCACGTAACATTGGTCTGGCTGCTGGTGCACTAGTACCCCTCTCCAGGTGTATTACTGGAAGCGGCGATTACGTCACCCATCAAGAACTGCTAGGGATGGTGCATGGTGTCATAGAAACTGTCCTTGGTGCCTGCACATTCCTATGTCCTTCCCCAACATTCCTCTCTTTTTGAAATCCAAAAAAAAAAAAAAATGGGTAAAAGTCCCACAAAAAATAAAAATGTCCCATACATAGCTCTCTACTTCACACATGTATCTTCTCAACACACGTGATTTGGTCCAGTTGGCTATATAACATTATTGCATTTTTGTCACCTATCTGTGTTGTGGTGACAGTCTAAATTTATCAGATTTTCTCTACATGTTCACATTACAGTGTTGAAGAAGTGAATGTCTATGGTTCTTTTCTAATTACCTCCTGCAAATTCCTTTATTGCTTCCCCTTTGTTCTTCCCTCTGCTTGCCCCCCATTTCACCACTTTCCTATCAACCCCATTTTCACACCTTTAATCTGGTCAAAAATAAAATCACACACTACACAAGTGGCCAAAAGTGGCCCATAAAAAGCCTTCACTTTTTGTCCTCTGCATTTCCATGGAGTTTGGCGTTGCTGACCATTGCTGAGTAGTGGTGAGTGGCTGCTTATGTTCTATGGCAAAACCTGCTGAGTTTTTACCATCAGCCAGACCACTCCAGTTATCTCTGCACAATACTGTGCAAATTCACTGTACTATAGGAATACAAAGTTAAAATAGAGAACTCCTTTGAAACAGTTACTCTGACAGTTCTTTAGACTGCTGAATATAAGAAAATTCAACTTCCTATGTGGACTGTTGACATAAATCAATTGAATGATGATTTTTTTTCCATAGCATCAAGGGTTCAATTCTAGATGTATGTCACATCATTTCTCAGTGTGATGTAATATATCTATGATATGTTTTATCACCCACATCTTAACATTTGCCACAGTTATGACTTCTCATGGAGATATATTAAATAATGGCAAAAAAGAGTATTTCAAGTAACATCCATCCCCACAAGTGTCACATATTTATCCAACCTTATTCTGCTTATCATAAGACTGTTGTCCCTCTCCTAACCCCTTCTTTCCACCTATATAAGTCACTTCATGCTACACAGCACAGCAACATAATAATGAGAAAAGACCATAAACATGACCATGAATGTTCCATTCCAACAAATATAGTTATGGGTATGTCCATCCCTCCTTGCATTCACCCTTTCACTCCCACCCCTCTTTATGTGTGTATCTATTAGGCTGATGGATGTACAGCACATCACATAGCTTCTGCATACTGACATGACTCTGTTGATGGGTAATACAAACACATTACCATAATCCAATAGGTTATCAGTGCTCACCTAGTGTGCAAGGTTTCAAAATCTGTTGTAGGATTCCCCTTCTGTCATGTTCAGGTGATGATGGATGAAATGTTCATGTAATGTGATATGGAAACTGTCCTTAATGTGAAGAACTATACTGCACACACTTTTTAGGATATCTGACCCTACGCAAATAGTTAGCATAGGTGATGGGTCATAATAATCATTTCAAAAGTTGTACCACCCCTTGTCATTTCTAGAAAGTTGTTAACGCAATTAACATGTGATTTGCAGTGAGGCATGAAAAATAGCTACTAGTTGTACAACTGTATTGAGGTAGCCATTACTGAAAAAATTTGGGGAAGACAAATACTATAGTGTAGCCATTAATAGTCACATCTCCAGTCCTGATCACATTTACTTAGCTAATGCCAAAAAGGAGAAAAGTTTGGATTTGAACCCTGGCTCACCTATGCTATGTCCAGGAGCTCATTGCTCTTACACATAGTGGCACAGAGAAAGCTAGGCAGCAGCTGACAGCTGCACATCACCACTTAGCCTGTTTAAGTGAAGGAAGACTCACTACATTAAATTTTTCAATATTTTCCTTAAGCAGAAAATAACATTTGCTTGGCAGTTAACTTCACACAAACATGGAAAGCAATTAGAACAGTTATTTACATAATAAACTGTGTCTCCAACATTTACAGCATGACCATCACAGTATCTGGCAGCAATTTCTCCAATAACATATCTTACAAGCTACTTTACAAGTCCAAGGTGAATTTGTGAAATGCAAATCACACATGCACTAACACTTTGCCATTATCCACACAAATCAGTTTCCCAGTAATGCGCTGTGTGAAGAGGTGTTTAACATGCCATATTCTAGTTACTGGGCTGTTATCTTCTTTTACATAGAAAGGCATTCATAAACACAAGAGAAAGGCAGTGACATGTGTGCTTCACTGAACACATACTGTCTGATATTCACGTGTGCCTGCAGCAATTACTTGCAAATGATATATCAATATTTGGGCCACTATCAAGCAGACTGTGATGCCCATGCATTGGCCCAGCAATCAAGGAGCCTCAATGCTCACCACTAACACCAGTGAGGGGCATCTAGAATTGAACCCTTGATGCTATGGAAAAAAAATCATCATTCAATTGATTTATGGCATCTATACAGGGAAAGGATAATAAATACACACACAGTAAAGTACAATTTCCCTTAAGAGTACACAGAGATCACAGTCAGTCTGGGGCTGACCTCTCCCCTTCTATCCAGATCCCTAACAAGACTCCCCACTGGGACAGCTATAGAGTCCAGATCTCAGCCTAGTGGGCAAGCTAAAAACTCCAGCACCCTCTCTGTCCAACCAGTGCTTCGTGTCCCTGTCCAAGTAGCTGACACACAGACACTTTGAAATAAGAGTTTATTTTATTTTTATTTATTTTACATTTGTTAACCGGGAGAGTCCAAATGGATATATGTCCATTTTTAGTGGAGGCCTGGGGAGAAAAGCTCCAGAGCAGTAAAATCCTTAACACACACTCCTGGGGAAGACTTGCACTGGTTCTCCAGCTGTGCCCCTTTTACCCAGACTATACGGTAGTACCACTTGCCATCACCCACCAATATTTATCAGCTACTAAAAGGCCCTTATGAAAGGGTGTCCAATTATACTGTTCAGTATTATTATCCAAATTATAAGTGCAACTGAACAGTCAAGACTTATTGGAGTGGTTTGGCCAGTATCACTATATACATGCAATGTACTCCAGAGCTTAAATTATCTCTACACAAAACAGCCACAATCGAAAGGTTTAAAAATATTTAATAATAAATAATAAAAACACAAGACAATACTTCTTACTACACAGTGCTAGTCAAGAGTTCAGAGATCACAGATAAATACCTAAAATAATACAGTAGAAAAGTTCTGACATCAGTACAGAAAAAAAATCTAATCTTCCTAGTTCCTAGCTATATCTAAGAGAAAAAAGAGTTCTAAAATAAACTTACATATAGAACACAGGCAGAGTGCTGGTGAGCTGGATGTTCTCAAGACAAAATGCTAAATTCCCTCATTCTTTCTGTTCTTAAATTGATAACACAGTACCACTGATTCATTTCAGATTGCATCATTTCTTTCTGGTTCCCAGGCTAAGAGAAACTCAGAGGTTAATAGCCCTTTTGATCTTGCAGTTGGTCAGGAAGAGAGGATTAAAATAAATTATACATGTAAATTCTAGCCATTAACTCTGGCCTCAAAACAATAGGCAGAATGCCTCCCTCTAGACATCTCGACTCTGAGTTTTAGATCAAAAAATTTTCACAATTCTTGACTTATCAGCTTTCTTACAACAGAGTGCACTGTTACATTTTTTCAGTTCAACATTCAATACAGTCCTTTCACATTTAAGAGAGCAAGCCTGTGGCTTACGTTAATATTTACAAATGACAGAATTATCTACAAAATTCTATCTAGCTAGGCTGGCAGCCTTCACCTATCTTCACACAGACTACAGAAATAGGGAGTATAACTGCATTGTCACGTTTGGTATGGGTTTATACTGACACTGGACATTGGTTATCCATGATCACATCACATTGATATTGTCAGTAAATTATACTAATGTGGACATCATGTCATCTGAATATGAAGACACATACTCCCCCCTGCAGTACTTGCATTTCCAAAGTGTGTGTGTGTGTGTGTGTGTGTGTGTGTGTGTGTGTGTGTGTTTGAGTGTGTATGTGTGTTGTGTTATCTAAACAACATCCTGAAAAACAGGTACATGTATGGCTGAGTTCTGCAATATGCATTCATGACAGCTTCTTTCACGTAGGTTACCAGGTTGTATTTAAATGTATTTTTTCAAACTGTAATCGCACATTCATATCCCAAGTCCTGCAGTTACACACAAATCTCACAACAGTATATGCTACCTGTGACATAATGATGATGTCATACTCTATAAAAGCACTGTGACAATGACAAAATCAGACATCTGTGATGGCGTGAGTGTTAAGTACTATATACTCCAGCTTGTGTAACTAGTTAGGTAGGGGTGCAAATCGCACAATTGTGTGTGTGTGTGTGTGTGTGTGTGTGTGTGTGTGTGTGTGTGTGTGTGTGTGTGTGTGTGTGTGTGTGTGTGTGTGTCTATATGTCTAACAATGTGTGTGTACATAGTCAAAAGAGCTTGACTCCAAGTCCTGCTACCCTCACTCAAGTTATCATTCAGAAAATAATTTTACATTGGTACATGACTCCACAGCAATTTCATACAGCCCACCCACCATCATTTTCTTACCATACATTGATGATGTCAGTCTCTATAAAGTGCACTCTAACACTGTTAAAGTCAGACTTGTAATGTGGTGATAGTGTTAAGCACTCTGTTCTCTAGCTTGTGTAACTAGTTAGGTAGGAGATCAAATCTCACAACAGCCAACTTCTGTGTGCATAGTTGGAAAAGCTTGATTCCAGGTGAGTCCACATCTGTGCCACACAGTTCTCCCAACATCTTCTTCTTAGCATAAACTGATGATGTCATCCCCTATAAAGTGCACTCTAAGACTATTAAAGTCACAGCTGTAATGGTGTTAGTGTTACGTTGTATGAAATCCAGCTTGTATACCTATACAGCTGTTGTGTTTGAATCTGACCTCATTCAACTTGTGTGTGTGGCTGGGTGGTATATTATTGTCAATGTATGATATTTTGAATCTCTTTTCATTTGACTCCCACTTAGGAGAACATTATACATAGCCCCATGAATCCAATGTCCCCTGTTCCCTCTGACACATAACATCCTTTCTGTGGAACACTGAGGATGTCATCATCTCAAAGATGCATACACACATCATGAAGCAAAGCCCCTACATTACCCTATGCAAGCCATCTGCAGACAACTGGATGTGTAATTCTGTCATGGGTTGGTGCACATGTCACATATGGACTGAGACAGTATGTAGTAAAATCAAACACATACGCACATATGCTAATACACCTTCTATCTTCTGTCACAAAAATATATTAATTGTATTTTAAATGGTAAAATAATAGCTAGGATTTTATATGCTCTAGACCACTGGCCTAGTAATGCCTTATGACCCCCCTGAAGATTACACATATCACTGTTGTTGTCATCCACATGTGCTATGTTGAGGTGTAGATGTACTGTAGCCCTACAACAATGTATTCTAGTCTGTGATTCAAGCTACTGTCTTGATTTCCGCTGCTACCATTTGGTTACATATTCCGCCCATAACAGCTGTATTACTAGCTCTTCTGAGGACTGTTGACATTGGATGATGCTATGTACATTGTTGCCTTACTAAGCATGTGTTCTTGTAGTGGAGTATATCAGCATTCTTCACAGTTCTCATTCAACCATCACAGTGACAGCTGCAAAATGGCACGTGTGCTAGTGTATACCCAACATCTGGAAAAGTTATCTGATGTATAGCAATATTACATTGTACTGATTACATGGGCACATATGCCTGGGTTCATCCACATGTTGTAATGCTGTTCTACACACAAACATATGACATGTTCAGATTCACTCACAACCTTGGGAAATTCACTGTATGTACAACTGTCTTGCTATTCACAAGGATTATTCAGGTGTTCCTCAGAAACATTTTGGGATTGTCAGCATTTGTGTCATTAACTGTTCTGCATGAACTGCATTGACAATGGTGTCAGGGCCATCACCCACACATTTCCACTGATGAACATACAGATATATGATATACAAGTGATGTAATGACATGAAATAGGCTGAGTTGTATGACTGTGTTAACAATTCCACTGTATTGCATGCGATTCATACCCAGTGTTGTATTTGAAGGTGATTCACAAAGCATTTTGTAACTATATTTGAAAGCTTAAAGAGAGTACCCAGCTATGCACAGAGCTGGTTGTGAATGGCACCACCCATACTCAAACACAGAAAATAGACAATCTGCTAGCTGCCAAATCTGGATCAAACTTTAACCCCCAGTCCACACCAGTTATCACCCAAAGTATAACTGCCACCATTTCTCAGCCTATTATCTCAAGACAGCAAGTCATCTTTGACCTCTTTAAGGCTAAAAGCACAGCATCAATGGTCCTTGACAACATCCCAGGTTGCCGTGTAAATAACTTCAAACATGACCAAGCAGACCCACATGGATCACTATTTAACCACAGCCTCCAGACAGGCTATGTTCCAGCAGAATGGTGGACAGCAACAGTCATCCCTCTGCACAAGGGGGGCCATTAACATAACCCGGCAATTATAGGCATATAAGCCCGAATAGCCTCATCAATAAGGCCATGGAAATAATCAACATAGACCCTATCAACAAGGACATAGGTAATCTCCCAACTCTAGAACAAATCCAGTGTGGACTCGTTAAAGGTAAATAATGTCTGTTAAATCTATTTGACTTCTTTGCAAAGGTCACCAAGGCCATAGATGAGGGTAAGACTGTGCATCCCATCTAACTTGACCAGGCAAGGGTATTTAATACAATCCTCCAGTCAGGTGTTATAGAGAAACTATCGCTATTGGGCATAAACCTCTGTGTCACCAGGTGTGTAGCCAAATGGATCACCGACAGGATGCATACTGTCAAAGTGGGTGAATACATCTCTAGCAAGAAGACAGTCAGCAGGGACATACTACAGGTTCCTGTACTAGGCCCTTTCCTGTTTGGCATTTATTTCTCAGAAGTCAGTGCAAACGTAGACAGTTTTTGTCTGACCAAGTTTGCAGCTGACTGCAAATTGGGATCAGTAATGAAATCTATGAACAATACTGATATACTGCAGAAAGGATTAACGCACAGAAATGATTGTTGCCAGAGTCATGGAGAGAAAATAAATACAAAAAAAAAAAAAAATCAAAATTAGTGCCTTTTGTAAAGTAAATACCCCACCTAATTACAATATAGCTAGCACCCCCCTAAGAGTAGACCCAGTGGTAAGTGATGTGGTTACACAGGTTGATACTAATCTGAATTTCGACCATCCTGTGTCCACAGTGGTGAGAAAGTACTTCTATGTGGCACAACTCATAAGTAAGGGTATGGCATCCAGATCAAAAGACATTATAATTTAATTGTACTCATCCTCATCAAACCGATAATTGACTGCAATATACCCTTTTGCATGTATATCACCAGACATCTGCAACACCTGGAGCGAACCCAGAATTTTCTCACCAGGAAGATACAGGTTATAAAAAACAAGTCTGACACAGAAAGATTGAAAGCCTTATCACTGTATTCTGTCTCTTGCAAACTACTAAATGGCACTCTGTGTCTGGCCTACAAGACGTTGTCCAATCAGGCCCTGCTGGAAATGTTACACTTACATACATACAGCAAACTGCACAAGGGTCACTCATTCTAAGGATCTTAACCTAGCTTTGATATAAATAAACCATGTTGGAAAGATAGATATGGCTCTGAGCAATTACCCCTTCTCTGGAACAAGCTTCACATTTATGTAAAGCAAAGCCCTTCCTTGACCCTCTTCAAGTGCAAACTAGATTAATGGATGTATAATCATAAATTTACTCTCAAGGTGGTACCCATTGACAGAGGCAGTCGTTATTACATACCATAGCATAGGCTCATACCTCTGTGAACTTCATTCACTTACCTATAGAAAATTGTTAAAGTCGTGTTAAATCTGGCTAGGCTTGTATGGGCTCTTGAGCCATTAGCCTAGTACTGTCTTATGAATCTATAAAGTGCAATTGTAGCCTAGGTACAGCTATAGTGTGACTGTACTGCATCATTGATGTATCAGTATATCATCAGTATTACCACTTAATGGTCTGTATGAACAAATATGGATGGATGGCAAGATTTCATGGCAGTATAACATTTTGACTGGCAATGTCAGGGAGACAGTAATCGTGTGGCACGTCTTGATGTTTGATATGTGCTTATACAGGGTGTTCCATTTATTGTTTGGTATGTGTACAATATTAACCTTGACAGCTTCTGTGATTATTGACACTTGCCTTTGCACTGCTGTACTTTCTATGCACATGGGCATAGTTGATGCATTGCCATCACTTTCACATACTGCTGTGACATTCATTATACTGGATCACTTAACACATCAATTACAGATGTCAGATAATATCCATTAGTATTACACATCAGATGCAAGCAATACCCAGCTGTGTGTAGGGAATATACTCATAATTGTGTGGTGTTTGCATGTTTTGTTATCCATATGGTCAATATCTACGTCATCCAGGGGTGCTTTAGTCAAGTGTATCACATTTGGCACAGTGAGCACCAACACATCTGGAAGGCCATACACAGCAATTCTTTGGATGCATACCCATTAGGATTTTACTAAGCAGACTTCCCCTCAAGGTGTTCTACTAGATGCTTGTGTGTTCCACCCAGTAAATACACACCTTGGTGACAACATTGATGGCATGGGTTTTAATTCTTGCAGGTGGTGATTGTGACTCATTTGTTATGCAGACCTATCAACTGGCTATGACTGGCCCTGATTTCAAATCCAGTTTTAATACTGTCCCTCTTAAATTCTCCAATAACTGATCATTTCTGGGGAAGGGGTGTTGAATTTGACTTACAGAATAGTGACAATCATTACAGTTGTAGACGTCTGTTGCTGAAGAATATGTATAATAAGTTACACTCGCATATTCTGTCTATACTGCAGATTAACGGTGGTAATATTGTAAAAGTCTGCATTATTGTGCCTCTTTCTGTCTACATTTGTCCAGATGTCTGTTGCTATATGTCGTTGACTGGTTGAGGGTTACAGTGACATATAAGTCATATTCAAGCAAGTAATTTTGCAGATCTTCAGACTATGTACATACCCCTAATTTATATACCATCCTTACTAAATGTCCTCTCCAGTGAGCATGTCACTGATGTTTATATCACAAACATTCACCTGCACTGACATGTACACTTGTGTGACTGTCACATATATACTACATATATACTATATTGTGTGTCTATATCATAATATACTTGCTCAGAAAGTGTAAACAGCAGTACATACCGTGCTATCCACATATGTGCTTAATGTTATGCTACTGGCTTGTGCTGGAACTGCACATACATTGACATATCCTATTTTGGGGGCACTGACTTATTTACATGCTCTCTTCCTCTTTATTCATTCCTATCATACATGTCTGTGCCCATTTTCATTAACAGACTTTCCCTGCCCAATGTAAGTTTCCTTGTATTCACCCTTCCGGTTTAACCCACCCCCCTGCATTATTTCATTCTTCAAATAATTTTGTGATGTACATTGCATTAAGTACACTTTTGTTTACTATATTATTACTGCTGATATTGCAGTATTTTTACCCCTGGTAGTCATTGTGGCTGTCCGCACAATCTTGCCGAGCAAGTTTGCTTGTAAGAAAACTTGAATGCATCTATCTGTGCTTGTGTTGCTCTGCATGGTTTCCTGGCCAGTGACACTGTTGCTGACCACGAAACCGTACCGGTGTGCCTGTAAGCATAATGAGCAACATGCATATACAATTAGCTTTGCTACTCATGGCAGTAACAAATAAACTCTATGTAAGGTTCATGCAAAGCCTACAGGGAGTTTATACTGCATCCTCAGGCAAATTTAAATGTGTAAAACAAACTTTTGTTTTCACACCAACAAGTGGTTGCATGCATACTTTTTTTCTGTGATAATAAAGGTTTGTTTTGCAGCATTTAAAAAAAATCAGCTTTAAAGTCTTCTTTTGAATGCATAAGACTAAACATACACAGTCGTGTTTATGACATTAGTATTAGTGGGTGGGATGGAGGAGGGTAGTCACTTTGGGTTCCAGCAGTAGGCATCCTGGGTTACCGTGGGTAAGTCGTTGTGAATAAGTTATGTAATTACCAAGCTGTTAAATTAACAGTTTGTCAAAAAAGTAATGGTTAGCTTCTGCCAACATGTTACATTCCCAGAAGACATGCTCCCAATTACGTCTCTCTTTCCCATCACACCTACAGCATATCTACCTGAGAAACAATTCTCTGAAGTCTGCTTGGGATATCTAAACATTTATGCAAATGCAAGAGAAATTCCAGATTATACAACTGTCCTTTTCACAGGAAGCAGTGGGTCTACTCAGATTTTCTGAGGACAATTACCTTATTGGAAAACATAAAAATATGGCATTTGACTGTCCAAGATGTTGCAGTTCCCATAAAGATATGATCTGAATTTTTGGAGTATTAATAGGTTCAAGTAAGCCAGTTTTCTCAAGATACAAAATGCTGCACAGATATAGCAAAACCATCTTAAGACCCTGATGGGCCATAAACAGATATCAGTCTCAGTACTGTAGTATACACAACAGTAAGAGCAAAATATGGCTGACAAGTCACAGGAGTTACCTAAGGCAGGCCTCTGGGCCAAAAAAGGAAACGCGCTACACTGAGGAAAAACTGCAGAGATTACCTGAAGATAGCAACACTGACAACCTTGTTGAAATACTGATGGCTATCTACAATTTACATCTGTAATCTGTTCTGTTGACAAAATTAACTCCCTTTCCCACCCTGCCCCCATCTCCAAACATCATCATATAGCACACATTATGTTCTTGCATTGTTCATATGTTAACTATGCATTTTACATTCTACCTCATATCTTCAATACTTTTTTTTCTGCCAAACATTTTTGGCAAAATTGCATCCTCATATATTTACTAATCTATTCACCCTATACTTTTAGCCCCAGTTAACTTTTTTCCAGTGGTGACCTGTCCAGCACTTCTAGTTACGTGGTAACAGTTCTTAGACACATGCCAAGCAACACTGGTCATATGATTCCATGTCATCATTAGATAGACTTATAATGATCCATTTCTTATGTTGAGCTGCTCGATAACATGAGCACAGTCTGCAGTCATGGGAGAGTATAAGTACCTCTGTTCTGCTGGCAAGGCATTGAGTGATGTGAAAATATACATGATACCTACACAGTACCTCAAGTTCGACTACATTACTGGAATATTCTGTATACATTTATATAAGAGGATGTTATTTTAAGTGAGCGGGCTTGCCTCCTGCATGGGGTGGCATAGAGGGTTTGCCCTACTTCAACAGTGCACTAAGTTTTTTTTTATGTTAAAATTTGCCATAATGGTCATTTAGTGTATTGGAACATGAAATAACATATTGTATCAAGCAAAGATATTCTGCAGCTTAGATGGTTCATCTACAACATTATGTAATGTGACATACTGCAAGCTGATGTATCTTAAGGTTTGCAAGAGGTTTATTGTGCTACTCTCTAACCTACTCCTTCCTTTCTGTCTAGAAGCACATGCCTATTCAAGTCACTGTACAGTGCACACTTCCTCTGATCTATTTAGAAAAAGATGCAGCCATTGCTGAAACTGATTTGCTCTTTAGTTCTTTTAAAAGTCAAGGATGAATTCAAGGAGGTCATGTAGTGTTTTAAACTGATTTATTTTAAATTAATGAGGAAAAGTTTGATATGGTATATTAAATAATATGTCATATAATTATTAAGCTTCACAAACATATAATGCTAAACCAGATCACAATGGTTTGTCTACCTGCTGGTTTTTGCACTCATGACATTTTATTGTTTATATGGACTAATAGCAAAACTTTACACCCAGACTGTTGATATTTCATTTCAAGTACTTCTGCCCCATCTGTGTTATCTTCTGCCCATTCAACCTCCCTTTATAAAGCCTAGGTATCCCTCCCTTAGTACTTCATTATAACTCATTGTACTTAAATATGTTTCACCTGGTTGACTGGCCACATTGAATTGTCCATGTAAATTCATTTACCCTTGTCCTTGTTGCCCAAGTCATGGCTAAAATGGGTCTAGGAAAAACACTTTGTTTACCTAGTTAACAAATAAATAAAGTAAATTAAATTAATTTCCCTCATGGAAATTTAATCCTTTTCTCAGTTTTGTGTAAGAAATTCTGCTTGCCTACCCTTTATAGTCTTAACCAAAGAGTTCTGCAAACTAAATAGCATTGCTTTTCATTTTCAGCAGAAGTTAATAAACTGAATATAAAATAATATCTATGCATTAGAAAAACAGCTAGCACAGTCTCTTTTATTAAAGAAAGGGTTCATCATCAGGCTGGTGGCCAGTCACAAAACATGCTCCTCAAGAGTCAGTATTGCAGCTCATATTATTTAGCATGGTATTATCAGGACCACCCACCTTCAGACAATTTGGGGTGTGTAAATATGCTGATGATTGTAAGGTGGGGCAGAAATAACTAATTCTAATTATATGGATGACTTAACTGAGTACTTGGATATGCTTCATGATTTGAGCAGACAAAATGGGTCTTAAATTCAGTCATAATAAATCTACAGTAATACAATTTGGATATTGTTAGAAATTACAGATAATGGAGAAAAATAACTTGAATTTTTATCATTTCTTTTTTTAAGAATGGGAAATTGTTAAGCAGATTAGAGATCTTATTGCAATTATACGTAACAATCTTACACAGGATGTTAAAGCAAAAGCTTTAAGAAAGAATTAATATTAAGTACAGTTGATAGCAAAGAACCAAAGATCCTATAAGCATTTTTTTGTGGCTATAATAAGACCCATCATTGAGTATAATTTAATTTTTTGTTCCTTATCACTCACTGATATTGCATTGATTGAGTTAGTTAAAAGACATTTTAGTAAAATAATAAGGCATGCTAAGAACTTATATGAAAATAGGTTTAAATAAATGAATCTATACCATATCCTTTATAGAAGATTGAGAGACAAACTGTGTTTGGCTTTCAAAGCAACAGTAGATGAGGAAATGAGGGATAATTTACGCTTAAATCTGAAAGAACAATATCCTGGAATAAGATATAGGGGAACTATTTTTAAATAAATAAAAACAGAACTGTAAGAAGAATAGCTATATTACTTAGTGTTTCAATGTTGTCAAATGAGCTTCCATTGTAGGTTAGAGAAGCTGACACTTTGGATAAATTTAAGAAGCAGTTTGATGATCACACTGGGGATAATAAATAGAAATAAGATATGAAGGAGACTGTTATATTAAAGGTCTGAAGGACCTTTTGCAGGTTAGCAATAACTATGTAACTATATGAACGTGTTCATTTTGTTGTTTCGTTCTTCTTCTTGTGTTTCCTTTTCTTAATTTTAACAGACAGACTAAGGTCATTCTGATCATAGTAAAATGACATCATTTTTTGCCAGGCAAAGCTTTCAAACAGAATGGCTTCCTGATCATTGCATGGTTTAGCCATATCTTGCATATCTTGTTCTGATGGGGTCAAGGTTTCATCAGATGGAACCTGCAAAAATAAAAGGATGCATAGCTGAATGTAATAATCCAGTTTTGAATAACTTAAAACAATTAATGTTTAGTAAACAATCATGTTTTGACTCAGTATGAAGTATGTCTATATATTTTCTTGTGTGATGAGAAAGAGTATGAAAAGCACATTTGCAGGGAAAGCTAATTCCAATGTATGCTATATAAGTAAGTCTTTTTACAAGACAAATTGCAGCTCAAACTAATTCTGTTTCTACTGCAGGCTGCCTCCTCTTTACTAGACTGAAAAGTAAGATGGAATTATTCATAAACATGAAAAAGAACATTATGTGCCACAGAAAAAAGTCAATAGCACAGTTTAGCCATGACATGGCATCCACTATGACTAACTGCATGCCATTCAAATGACCTGTGATCACCACCAAGTCTAAACCTCCAAAATGTTACTTACCCAGTCAGTAACCCTCCAAATATCACACACTTGTAGACATTTTTTTTTTGGGGGGGGCTACAGGCTCAACATGGATGTAAGCCCTCATGCCTCCCTTCTAGACACACAACCTTAGAAAATGGGAAGAGGTGGAAAACAAAAAATCAAACTCACAATTTCTCCAAGTCCTACAAAACCAATACTGAAAGCATACAATCTGAAATACAGTCGGTTCTGATATATTGAATGATATACTACAGGAACCTGTAATCTTTCTCCAGTGATGTTTTGAGACTTGGTAAACTAGTACATAACTACTGTAGATTTGTCATGATATCCACCCAACAAATATATTTTTTTCTAAAAAATAGTTTTTGGATACTTTGTCTAAAATTGTATCACTGAAGGTAGCCATTGCACTTCTGAGTTTCCACTTCTCCCAACAATGTAAGGAATGTGTCATTGTATCAACAACACTTTTGTTGAATGCCATTTTAGCAAACATATTTCACTGAAACCATTTTCAATGATAAATTTCAGGGGGCACAGGTGGCATGCCCCCAGCAAAAAAATGTTTTGAGGTTCTCTGAAAGTGATTTCAGTGAAATGTTTTTGTAAAATAGCATTCAGCAAAAGTAGTATCAATCTGAATGAACCCAGGAAGTGACTATATATTAAAAATAGGGGTGCAGCTTTACTCACATGACAAAAGTAGACTAAATAAAACAGTTCTCATTTCAACAGTCAGATCTTAATGAAATATTTACATTTTTGGGGGGGGGGGGTCAATCTATGATAAAATAATAACTTATGTTTCACCAGAAAAACTCCAAATACTATTTATTTAGATATACCTTTCCAGTTTGAAATCATAATCCACAGGTTCATAGGTTCCTAGGAGATTACTAAGCTATCGGCCCTAGAGATCTTACAAGCCTAGCCATGTCATTTCCCAAGTTGCCCCAATTGCCCTTGGTTAATTGGACATAGTTAGCAGAGCAAGTCTATGATGTTAATCCTGAGTTGCCCCAGTTGTCCTTGTTAGCTAGAAGTAATTTGAATGGCAAATCTATGATCAACACCGAATACCCCTGTCCATGAGGGACATGGTGCTACCCCCAGGGTGAATTTGTGGTCTCCCATCCATTTGTCTAGGTTGCATTTGAATAGGGTTAGTGAGACACTCTGTTTCACATGAATTGGAAAGCTTTTTTTCAGAGTAGCAGCAGCCTCTGGGAGATATATCTGTCTCTCCAGCATGCTCTGTTAATGTGTGAGGCTAGGTTAAGTTCCCCAGAGTGAGTGACTCTTGTGCCATTTAACTTGCAGATGTGCAGCATTTCCATCAGGGCAGCATCTGAGACTGCCTGTAGGCCAGGCACAAGTCATCTCTCAGTAACCTGTAAGATGCAGAGTAGAGTAACAGTGCTTTCATTCTGTCCATGTAAGTCATGGTTTGGAGGCCCTGTATTTTCTTGGTGAGAAACCTCTGTGGTCTCTCCAGCTGCTGCAGATGTCTGGGGAGGTACATGCAAAAGGGAGCATTGTACTCGATTAATGGTCTGATGAGGGTCGAGTACAGTGGAGTTATAACATCAGACTGCTATATATTATGTTCCCAGATCTCACACCACTGTGTTTGAACATAGGGGGTACTGTTAATACTGTAATTAGTAGGGAATTTCACTTTGTCAAAGGGGATAATAGTGCATATTTTGCATTTAGTTTTAGTCTGTGGCTTTGGTACCAATTATTTGACTGTGTTAGCCCCTCCTGTAATATGTTAACATTGTTAGGGGACTCAGTGATTGCACCCAATTTGCAATCATCAGAAAACTTGGTATGCCAATGGCCATTTTCTTTAGACTGGACTTCCAAGAACTAGATTCTAAACAGTAAAGGGCCCATCACAGATCATTGTGGTACACCACTGATGACAGGTCTACTAGTAGACGTGGAATCACCAACTTTGACAGCATGAGTTCTCTCGGTGAGCCAGTTTGCTACTCATCTAGCAATGCAAGGGTTAATCCCCAGCTGGGAGAGTTTCTCAATGATACTTGAGTGGGGTATCCTGTCAAAAGTCTTGGCTAGGTCAAGATAGGCTGTCTTACCTCATCCAGAGCTTTGGTGACTTTCTCAAGGAAGTCTACTAAGTTTAATAAGCATGATCTACCCTTAATGAAGCCAAATTGGGTTGGGTCTAGAGTTTGAAGGTTGCCTTTGTCCTTGTTGATAAGGTCCATGATGATTTGTTCCATGACCTTGCAGATAAGGCTGGTTAGACTTATGGGTCTATAGTTCCCAGGGTTGGTTGATGGCCTCCCTTTGTGCAAGGGGATCACTGTTGCTGTTCTCCACTCTGCTGGAACAAAGCCAGTTCTCAGGCTGTGGTTAAACAGAACTCCAAGTGGCTCAGCTAAGTCTTGTTATGGATTGTTTAGTAAGTAACCTAGAATGTTATCTGGTCCCATTGAGGCTGTGTTTTTGACCTTGGAGAGTGCAGATATGATCTGCTCTGTAGAGATACTAGGCAGATGACTGGCATTAGGTATGCTTTGGGGTATGGCTGGTATGGACAGAGGAGTGAAGTTTTCTCCAGATTTGTAAGCCAAAAGGTTGGCAATTTCCTCTGGTATAATATGATTGGCACCATCTACTACCAGTTCAGCATATAGCTGGGCATTCCTCTTTAGATTGTGGACGTAGCTAAATAATGCTTTAAGATTATCCTTAGCTAGGGATGCTATTTTAGCTTCATAATTGGCTTTAGAGGACTTTACAAGGTTTCTGTTTTTTCCTGTTCAACCTGTGGAGGGAATTCTTCCTCTGTTGAGTTAGTTCCCTCTTGCTCTTAGACATCAGTTTCTTCTTCTTCTTGTATAACTTGCTTATACCTGAGGTCCACCAGGCTAGCTTGTTTTTTTTTCAGGAGGACCTGGTTTTGATCCTGTCAGGTACATCAGTGTCTATACAGTTCCTTAGGTATTTATACAGGGCATTTCTATATACCTCTGCATAGGAGTCATTGTTGTCTGTGATTGTGGGTATATAAAACTTTTTATACCATTGATAAATAGTCTGTAGTTTGCTTTGGTAAGTTTTTTTTTTTTTTTTTTATTTCTTGTGGGGATGTCAGGTCCAATAATTACTTCAAATGTGACTGATTTATGGTCTGACTTTACCAGGGAGGGTATCACATGGGGGGAGTGCAGTGACCCTCCCCCTATGTTGGTGAGTACTATGTCTAGGATATTTGAGCCCCTTGTGGGGGTACAGACTATCTGTTCTAGAGCATTTGTATTGACAAAGTCGAAGACCCTCTGGGCAAGCATGTTTGTGCTCATGTATGACACCCAGTCAATGGAAGGATAGTTGAACTCTCCCATAACTAAGTTGTTGGACTGTATGGCAAATGACTCCAGTAAGTCCAGGTAGGTGGTGTGCTATTCTTTATTCATGTGGGGAACCTATACCTAGAAATGATATGGTAGGATATTTTGCCTATAATTAATTGGATACAGAGTAGTTCAAGACAGCCTCGAGGTGTACTTGGCTTTAATGAAGATGGATGCATACCTTTGGTTCTTTTACGCTCATTTTGAGGTCTAAATATGTGAAAGGCTGTGATGAAAGGAGATACTGTCAGCCCAGCTATCTGGAATTTGTAAATAATTATATGTCATTTGTGAATATCAACATGATTCATATAAGATGCTTGTGTTACAACTGTATTAGAACTGTATGTTGTGTATATAAAACTGCTGGTACAGAAGTGTGTGTTGGAAAGGTTTTTGCAAAGTGCTGTTTAAAATGTAACCATGGTGTGCCCTACTGGAAGAGAGCAGAAATGTACATGCCCTACTGTAACTGTTTAAATGTATATATTTTAACAATGGAAACTGGAATACAGGAGGTTAACTTCAGTCCAGCAAAACTTCAGAAAAATAGCTAAAATTAAGCTACTTTATGGCAGCTATAGACACAGTGCCTATGCTGAGAAGATTTCTGTATTGTCTTCAGAGTAAACTAATTACTACAATTGTTTTATGACTTCCAGCATCTGCCAAAGATCTGAGGTCTATGTATTTTCACCGGAAAATGCTAAATGCTGCTAGCTTCCAGAAGTGGGGATTTCACCTGAGATAAGAGTCAAATTACAAGAAATGATATCATTCTGCAAGGTATCGCAACAGTAATATTTGAAATATTAATTTAAGATGTCTGTTAGAGAGACACAGTATTCTGTATTCTGTCTTGGACCTGACAACAACTAGAAGAAGATCCATTCACCACACATCTGCCTTGCGCTTAAGTAAGTTAACTAGGGCATAGTAATTCTCTTAGATTCAGTCAGGAATATAGTGAAGCATAATTTAGATGTTTTTCTTTATTTATTTGAGACTGTCTTGCAATGTTGTTTTAAATATTTCCTGTAGTTTTGAACTTTGATGTCACTGTGAATGTATACTGAGTATTTTCTTGCTCTTTTAGTATTTATTATTAAATATATTTAAACCTTTTATTGTGGTTGATCGTTGTGAGACATATTTAAGTTCTGAGAGTACTTGCATATTTATTCGGTGACACTGTATGGACCACTCCTAATAGCCTTGTTCTTGATCAAACTACCATTTGTATTAATATTAATATTATAAAGTAAGATTGGACATCCTTTGTTAAGGGTCTTAAAATAGCTGATAAGGAGTTGGCTGGTGGCAGTCATAACTACCTTATAGTCTGGGCAAAAGGGGGTATAGCTAGTAAACCTGTGCTAGCCTTTCCCACGTGTGTGTGTGTGTGTGTGTGTGTGTGTGTGTGTGTGTGTGTGTGTGTGCGTGTGTGTGTGTGTGTGTGTGCGTGTGTGTGTGTGTGTGTGTGTGTGTGTGTGTGTGTGTGTGTGTGTGTGTGTGTGTGTGTGTGTGTGTGTGTGTGTATGTGTGTAAATCAAACCTCAAAGAGTGTGTGTGTCAGCTACTTGGGCAGGGACATGAAGCACTGGTTGAACAGTGAGGTTGCTGGAGGTCTTGGCTTGGCCACTCAGCTGAGATCTCAACTCTATAGCTGTGCCAGTGGGGAGTCTTATTGGGGACCTGGACTAAGAGGGAGAAAGAGGGAGAAACCAGCCTCAGACTGACTGTGGTCTCTGGGTGCTCTTAAGGGAAGTTGCACTTGATGCAGATAGCTACATCTGGAAATACTGTGTGTGTACCTTCTCATCCTCTTAGTGTACATCCCCCCACTGGTGCCAGTGGTGAGGACTGAGGCTCCTTGATTACTGATACTGTGGTGGGTCGTCACAAAGGCATTGCAGCTTTGAATGACCAGGGTGCTCTCTGTGGCCTTGAACCATGTCTCAGGAAGATATAAGTTACTGATATGGTCAACAAAGTGAAACATTTCCTCTGACATCACACCAGAGTTTAGTTAACATGAAAGGTGACCTTGCTATGGAAGAATCATGTCTTTCTATTATAAGAATGACCTATTATTTCTGTACAGAATGGCAGACGGTATTATTCCATAAAAATGCTATATCATATTTTTAATATTAATAGAATACTTATGTACCTCATATATCAGAGTTTAGAGAAACTCCACATAACTTAATTTTATATTTGTATCCATGCAATACTTCCTTACTAGAATTATAACCTATAGATTGTTCTTTATTTAAAGTAAGTCCTCTAATTCCTCTGTCAGCTCTAAGATGTATTTTTTTTCAAGTGTTATTATTAAAACTTAATTTATTCATAACTTAGGTGACTCAGACAGGTTACTATTAAAATAAAGTTTTTTTGTTTAATAAATCAGCTAGTTACCTAAGTAAATGTTTCTGTAGTGCATGGAGCATGGTGAGTACGCTCCAATATCCAGAAAAGGGCAAATCAGTTAAGCGCTTCTATAGTACAAGGTCTGATTTTAACAAATGTTATGTACCCCCTGCTTCACTTGTTAAGGTTGGGTCTCCCACTAGGCAGTCAAATCTACCAATACTGACCGGCAGCAAGATAAAAAAAAACATAAAACACAGATTTGCTTCTGCCTGTTGTCTATGCCAGTAATGATTCCCTGACTTGCTGTTATAAACTTAGAAACTTGTTATAGTAACAGGATTTGTGTTAGCCTGTATTTTTCTGAAGGATATGAAGTCTGAAACTTATATGTATTTCATTATTTAGTGACTTCAATCGACAGTGATTTGTCAGAAAAATTACAGATTTTATGAGGGACAGACCAAACATATCAGTCAAATATCTGGGCATTCTGTGAAAATCTGGACATTTGAGAGGCATAACGGGGTAAGTATAAGCTGCTTCATCACTGAAACATAAGAGATTGTGTTACGCAATCTTTCTGACAGTGCTTGCAAAGTGCTTTACAGCTTTGAAAGCCAGTAAAGCACTTAGCACTTTTTCTTCTATAACTAGTACTAACTGCTGTGAATAAAGCTCCATGGACTACAAATAATTATGATCGGGTCTCCAATCATAGCCCTTTATTATGCTATGTGTTCTCAACATAGATCTCAAACATATAATAATCGGGTTATAATTGTTGACCCAGTCATAGTCCTGTTTATTATACCCTATCACATGACATTCAAATCTGCTTTCCAAACTAAAATCAGCATTCAGAGACAGAATCAACAGAATACTATCCAGTTGTCACAATTATAAAGCAAAAAAAAAAAAATGTATACACACACACACACACACACACACACACACACACACACACACACACTGTTGCTGTAACTGGCAACAGTAGCATTTTTGTTATAACTGTTAATTTGTTGACTCTAAACAGTAGTTATGTATATGCATGGTACAAAGACTACAAACTTAAAACATTTTAAAGATATTCACACATGCAAGCAGCCAAATAGTATTATGATAGTACCTTCCTGAGTACAATAGAGGTGTTCAGACTAGAGTTAGCTCCCGGAACAAGGAACATCTAATTAAGTAATTGCAAATTATTTGGATTAGAAGCCCTCATGATAGTACAAAGAAGGGCTGATAACAGAGGAAGTAAAATAAAACACTGACATAAAATGCAGTCATTGGATCCAATGTGCCACACAGGAAAATTGTGTACAAAACAGGTGAGAACAAAACTGACCCAAACATGTCAGAGGAAAATATATTTTAGAAGAAAGATGCTACTTGAACTACAAGAGAGAATGTTTTAATCTGGCATGTTCCACATCCTTAATTCAAATATTTTCTAAATGGAATACAGATATACTTATGAAAGGGAACAATAGTCTTTTGTTTTCTCATAAAAACTCTTCATTAAAAATATTGAAAACAACATAGTACATGCAGCAGCATGTTTATCCTCTGAAAGCAGAAAGATAAATGTGTTAAGCACTTCCGCAGAGTGAGACCCAGTCTTAACAACAATTAGAATTGTCACCCCAAGCACTGTTGAGATTGGGTCTTGAACTAGCAACTAAAAGCAGAAAGAAAAGAACTGCAAAAAGTAAAATATTTTTAAAAGTTGCTTGAACTTCACTCTGTCATACTTACAAACAGAAAGAATGGCTAAACAATGTAACAACGTTTAAAAGCAGGCATAACTTCTGACAGAGGGCATTTCGTTTCTACCTGCTGCATCCCTCAACTGCCCCTGATTATGCAAAATGCCCCTGATTTTACTTCATATTTTTGCCATGACTCTTAACAAATGTTTGATTTTCTGGTAAATTACTAAGAACTACAATCAATAATGACAGTCAGTTTCTTGCTTCTTATTGTTCAGAAAATGTATGTTGATGCAAAACTTGTTGTTAACTTTTTAATTAACTATTGCAATATTTAAAAATGTCCCCAGTTACAATCTCTTGTCTTGAATATTAGTTTTGCATTTGTCCAGAAATCCCGGAATTCTTAAGCAAAGAAGTTAAGAGATATCCTACTGTTTGTTAAAGCCCACCAAGTGCTTTAAACGGCGTCAGCAGAACATCGTATACATATCTCTCACTTTCTTTTTTTCTTTCTTTCTTTTCTCCCTCTTTCTTTTTTCTTGTAATTAGTAATACATGGAGTAGATAAAGCTCCATGGACTGCTAATAATTGTGATTGTGTGCCCGAGCATAGCTCTCTGTTATCATCATCTTCTTTCGGCTGTTCCCATTAGGGGTCGCCACAGCGGATCACCTGTTTCCATTTCTTCCTGTCCTCTGCATCTTGCTGTGTCACACCAACCACCTGCATGTCCTCTCTCACCACATCCATAAACCTTATCTTAGGCCTTCCTCTTTTCCTGTTACCTGGTAGCTTCATCCTTAACATCTTTTTCCCAGTATACTCAGCATCCCTCCTCAGCACATGTCCAAACCAACGTAATCTTGCCTCTCTGGCTTTGTCTCCAAACCTTCCAACCTGGGCTGAGCCTCTAATATACTTTTTCCTAATACTGTCCAACTTCGTCACACTCAGTGCAAATCTTAACATCTTTAACTCTGCCACATCCAGCTCAAACTCCTACCTTTTTGTCAATGCCACTGTCTCCACAACCCATATAACATAGCTGGTCTCACTACCCTCTTGTAGACCTTCCCTTTCACTCTTACAGGTACTCGTCTGTCACAAATCACTCCTGACACTCTTCTCCACCCACTCCATTCTGCCTGTACTCTCTTCTTCACCTCTCTTCCACACTCAATGTTACTCTGAACTATTGACCCCAAGTATTTAAACTCATTAACCTTCGCCACCTCTACTCCTTGCATCCTCACCATTCCTCTATCCTCCCTCTCATTCACACACATATATTCTATCTTAGTCCTGCTGACCTTCATTCCTCTTCGCTCTAGAGCATATCTCCATCTCTCTAGGGTCTCCTCCACCTCTTCCCTACTCTCACTACAGATCACAATGTCATCTGCAAACATCATAGTCCATGGGGACTTCTGTCTGATCTCATCTGTCAACCTGTCCATCACCATTGGAAATAAGAAAGGGTCAGAGCTGATCCTTGATGTAACCCCACCTTAAACGCATCCGTCACTCCCACCGCAGACCTCACTGCTGTCACACTACCCTCGTACATATCCTGTACTACTCTTACATACTTCTCTGACACTCCTGACTTCCTCATATAATATTACAACTCCTCTCTAGGCACCCTGTCATATGCTTTCTCTAAGCCTACAAAAACACAATGCAACTCCTTCTGACATTCTCTGTACTTCTCCATCAACACTCTCAGAGCAAACTTTGCATCTGTAGTGCTCTTTCCCGGCATGACACCATACTGCTGTTCACTAATCATCACGTCCCTTCTTAACCTATCTTCCACTACTCTTTCCCATAACTTCATGCTGTGACTGATCAATTTAATCCCTCTGTAGTTACTACAGCTCTGCACATCACCCTTATTCTTAAAAATCGGTACCAAAACACTTTTTCTCCATTCCTCAGGCATCCTCTCACTTTCTAAGATTTCATTAAACAATCTGGTTAAAGTCTCCACTGCCATTTCACCTAAACACCTCCATGCTTCCACAGATATGTCATCTGGACCAACAGCCTTTCCATTCTTCATTCTCTTCATAGCTATCCTTACTTCCTCCTTGCTAATCTATTGTACTTCATGATTCACTATCCCTACATCATCCAACCTTCTCTCCCTCTCATTCTCTTCATTCATCAACCCCTCAAAGTACTCTTTCCATCTCCTCAACACACTCTCCTCACTCATGAGTACATTTCCCTCATTATCCTTTATCACCTTTACCTGCTGCACATCTTTCCTAGCTTGGTCCCTCTGTCTAGCCAATCGGTACAGGTCCTTTTCTCCCTCCTTAATGTCCAACCTTTCATACAGCTCTTCATATCCCTTATCCTTAGCCTTCGCCACCTCTGTCTTTGCCATGCACCTCATCTCCTTATACTCCTGTCTACTTTCTTCATCTCTCTGACAATCCCACTTCTTCTTTGCCAACCTCTTTGCCTGTATACTCTCCTGTACTTCCTCATTCCATCACCATGTCTCCTTGTCGTATACATTTTATTATTATTACTATTACTAGTTATTCAATTTTTTAACCACATTAGTATTCTGGTCTGGAGACCTTTTCAGCCATGACTCAGACCAGAAGGCAACAACAATACAAAGACAGTACAAAATACAGTGAGAAAATGCATTGCATTATAGTTACAAAGACATTTATGCAATAATGAATGGAAGGATATTACACAGTGATAGCAAAGGAAACATGGAGATAACTAACAGACAGAAAAAAGAGACAGAAATATTATAAAAAAATCATCAAAGAATTACATCAGGATGCAAATAATGCATATATTGGCTTAATAATCTATGTACCTGAACATTGAAATAGTGTTGTGACTGATTAATCTGCATTGTCAAAACCTTTGCATTTAGACTGGTTCATCAGATGTGACTTTAGCTGACTTCACAATAGTGAGAGCCTGGACCTGATTGAAGTTCCACAGGCAGTATATTTCACAGAGCAGGGACAAGTTTGCAAAATGATTTTTCAGAGATAGTTAAAGTGAATGAATTTCTTTGCAGCTGTACACTATCTTCATTTATTTATTTATTTTTATTTTACATTTGTTTACCGGGATAGTCCGACTGGACACATGTCCATTTACAGCGGAGGCCCGGGGAGAAAAGCTCTATATTCAGTACAGAAAAACAAATAGTTGAACAATATGAAAACAATATGATCATCTATACAGAAGCAAAAAATTGACAATAAAAATACAACTTTCGATACAGAAACAGAAAGTGACACTAGACAAGCATTATAACTGACTATACAGACAGACAGAGACTACTTATAGAAATTAA